>NC_053027.1:252210720-252359553 GCF_003073215.2 Triticum urartu | reverse complement strand
AAATTTGATGCAATTGTAAGTGAGCTTCAATAATGTTGGAAAAGATTCGCAAGATGCAATGTAACAAGTATACCAAGCATATAAGGTACACGGAAACACACATGCAAAAGATAAGTGGGGTCGTGCAACCAAGGGTGAGCCAAAATGTGGAATCCACCAAAGTGCTCTTGTTGCACAACACTAGAGAGACGCTAGCACGATTGCACAATAGGCGGATACAAGAACTTGTGTACAACCTACTTAGCAAAAATGCAACGACTTCTATCCCAAGTATGCTCTATGCAAGGTGTTGCTATGATATGATCCAAGATGACCGATTATGACAATCTTAATGTTGTATGATGCTATGGTTCTTGCTTAAAATCTCTTTGCTTATCTTTTCTCTTTGCTTAAAATCTTGTTTGTCTCTTTGATGTTTGAGCTCTTTTCTTATGCGATGCTTGACGAACCAAGATAGCAATTGTGTATGCGATGACAACTTTGTGACACAAGAGATGATACCAATATATGCAACAATGATGTGTGTATGCTATGGGAAGTATGATCACTAATGTGCACAAGTCTCGTTGCCGGCAATACTCAATGGCTAGTCTCGATGGGTAAGCAACGCAAAGGAGTAAGGCTATGATGGCTATCAATGTAATGGCAAGAGTGATATGTCCAATACCAAGATGAGGCTACCGGTCTTGCTTTCGGTATGGTGTCAAAATGGTGGCACGAATACCAAGGTGTAGTCAAGGTGGTCGTTGTTGATGGCGATGTAGGACGGTGGTGATGATGTAGGACGCGTCCGTGGCAAAGATGAGCGACGGTGATGTCGATGTCGAACCGTACCTAGATAGCCGAAACACAAAAGGATACGGTACCACAACTCAAATTCTCAAACCTTGAAGTAGCAAATGTGTCGGAGAGCGAAACGGTCCAAAATGGTTGGGCTATGCGGAAGTGGTGGAGGTATCCGAAAGGATATGTGGTATATGGTGGGCACCGGAACAAAATTTGGTGAGAAATGGACGAAAAACGGGGCGGTGGATGGAGATGTTGCTGCGAGGGGTCGGATGTCCGGGTGCAAGGCCGGATTTCCGGGGGCCGGATGTCCGGGCTTGACAGGCCGGATGTCCGGGCTCTGGATCCGGGGACGAACAAGATGAACACCGCGTGGAGAGGTCAAATCCGGGCGAAATTCGAAGGAATTTGTGGATGGAAATTGGGGGAAATGGATGGGAAGCTAGATCCACTCAAAACAAAGCAAATCCACGGATCCAAACCAACAAAATCTCAACACACCAACAAATCCCAAAAAAAATTATTGGGGCTATTTTTGGTTGGGAATTTTCGAATTAGAACAAAAAACAACAAAAAAAGGCTAGAAACACAATGGGGAGGCTCCGAAATCGTGAACAACGTGGCTCTGATACCAAGATGATGTAGGGTAGAGCCCTAATCGGCCGATCTTTCATGAAAGGAGCGGATCCCGTGATGAACACGAAGAACACGAGGAGGGAAACGAGGGAAATCATGGAGGAAATACAAGAGAAACACTAAACCAACAACAACAAGTTACACATTTGCTAGATCCTCGAATACATAGGGTTCACACGGTACACGATCAACCAAGGACGATACAAGGGTAACGGCCTTCTCCCTGAGAAATTCTTGATGTTCTTCCCTAAAGAGGGGTCTTGAATCCGCTTGGGGGATCTTCTCCGGTGGAGGCTTGAATCTCCATGGAGAAGGCAACCAAGTGGATGAGCAAAGCTCTCACACAAACATGAGCTAAACCTTTGCTAACCCTAGAAAGTTGGGCGAGGTGGAGTATATATAGTCTAGGGGGAGAAGGGATGATGCAGAGCATCCCAAGGCCATCCCCATGGACCTACCTACATCACCCGCGACACCACTTGGACCAATGACAAGAGCCCGTGCGAGAGCCATCGAGAACGAGGTTAGCTCTCTCCTTGTTGAACTTCCCTTTTATCCACTTGAGACATGGCTACTACCTCAAACGGAGATGCTTTGTGTGCTTAGGTACCATGTAAGCAACCAAGGATAAGTCACGATGCAAGAAGGACATCAAGAGCATGAAGAACATCATCCCAGCTCAGAAGTCCTGGAACAACTACACATGCACCGCCCAACTACCGCCTGGGCGGTACAACCGCTCGACCACCGGTCAACTACCGGTCAAGCTTCTGACATCAAGTGGTGCAAGGCCGGTACAACACCGATTTATCCCTACAACTACCACCTGACCGGTACAACCGCTGATCCCATCCGGAAACGCTTCCACGGACAAGTACCTGAGCTCCCAGTGGTACAACCGCCCCCATGACGGGTACAACCGCCCTGCCTACGCGCAGCGACAGGGGTTTCACCCCATGTATCCCCCAACTTACCCCTTGGACTATATATACTTGTCCTTTAGCTCCGTACTAGGGTTAGCAAACGATTAGCTCATATTTGTGTGAGAGCTTTGCTCATCCACCTGTATACTTTCTCCACGGAGATTCGAGCCTCCACCGGAGAAGATCCCCCAAGCAGATTCAAGACCCCTCTTTAGGGAAGAACATCAAGACCTCCTCGCGGAGAAGACCAGTTACCGTGTATCGTCCCTAGTTGTCCGTGGATTCGTGTATCTTACTTTATGTACCCGAGGATCTAGCACATGTGTGACTTATTCATGTTTGTTTGAGCATTCCTCTTCGTTTCCCCTTGTGTTTCTCTCGTTTTCCCCTTTGTGTTCCTCGTGTTCTTCGCGGGATTCCGCTCCTTTCATGAAAGATCGGGCCACTAGGGTTCTACCCTAAATCATCTTTGTATTAGAGCCATGTTGATCATGATTTCAGAGCCTCCCTGTTGTGCTTCTAGCCTAATTTTGTTGTTTTTCGTCCTAATTCGGAAATTCCCCACCAAAAATAGTCCCAATTGTTTTTGTGATTTGTTGGTGCGTTGATGTTTTGTTGGATTTGATCCGTGGATTTGCTTGGTTTCAAGTTGATCTAACATCTCCCCCATTTTTCTCCACCTCCCCTCCATGAAATTGCTCGAATTTTGACCTGAAATCATCCTTTTCCTCCCCAAAAACCACCCCGATCCAGATCTTGCGATCTTCCTGACCCCAGTGGTACTACCGTCCCCGCGAGCGGAACTACCTCTAAAGAACCAAGCGGTACTACCGCCTACACAAGCGGTACTACCGCTCCACCCAGTTTCAGTCGAAACCGATGGGCATCTTTGCCTCCACCACTTATACACCATCACCACTTCCGCATACCACCACCATTATGCCCGTTTCGCACTCCGACACTTGTTGCCACTTCGAGGTTTGATAATTTGAGTTGCGGCACCGTATACTTTTGTGTTTCGGCTATTTAGGTACGGTTGGACATCAACATCACCGCCGCTCATCTTCTCCACGGACGCGTCATCAACAACGACCACCTCGAGTACGACTTTGTATTCGTGCCTCCACTTTGACACCATACCGGAAGCAAGACCGGTAACCTCATCTTGGTATTGGACATATCACTCTTGCCATTACATTGATAGCCATCATAGCCTTACTCCTTTGCATTGCTTACCCATCGAGACTAGCCATTGAGCATTGCCGGCAACGAGACTTGTGCACATTAGTGATCATACTTCCCATATCATACACACATCATTGTTGCATATATTGGTATCATCTCTTGTGTCACAAAGTTGTCATCGCATACTCACTTGCTATCTTGGTTCGTCAAGCATTGCATGAGAAAAGAGCTCAAACATGAAAGAGACAACCAAGCTTTTAAGCAAAGAGGAAAGATAAGAAAAGAGCTTTTAAGCGAGAACCATAGCATCATACAACATTAAGATTGTCATACTCGATCATCTTGGATCATATCATAGCAACACCTTGCATAAAACATACTGGGGATAGAAGTCGTTGCATTTTTGCTAAGTAGGTTGTGCACAAGTTCTTGTATCCGCGTATCGAGCAATCGTGCTAGCGTCTCTCTAGTGTTGTGCAACAAGAGCATTTTTGTGGATTCCACATTTTGGCTCACCCTTGGTTGCACGACCCCACTTATCTTTTGCGTGTGTGTTTCCGTGTACCTTATATGCTTGGTCTACTTGTTACATTGCATCTTGTGAATCTTCTCCAACATTATTGAATCTTGCTTACATTCACATTAAAAAAATTTCCACCATCCTAACCAAGCTCCACCATAAGCTTTTACTTGTGTAGGTGTGAGCAACCGACGAGAATTCGTACCAATTGGGCTATTTCCTTGTCCTACATTGGAGTGATCATCGATTCACTTTCAACTTCGGTCAAGGTACATTTGGTATTCGTTCTTCTCTTTCTACCACTCACACTTGTCTTGGAATGATGGATAGGCCAAGTACTTCTACCAACCCACTCTTCATGGAGCAAGACAACGACATGAACTCCTTCGTCACCAAGAGTCACCTCTTTGGTGCACAACGTGCTTTGCATAAAGAGCAACAAGCTATGACTGAACGCATCGACAACCTTGCCGCCGACTTGCGACTCTCAGAGCAACATACAAGGGACTAATTCGACCACAAGCTCGACGATCATAAGCAAGAGAATGACGCAAGGATGGACGAGATTCGTGCTTTGTTGCTCAATCGCTCTTCTTCCACTTCAATAAGGAGCCGTTCAAGTCGCCATTCCGACTCAAGTACACCGACATCGAACACTCTTCATCGAGCCGCGCGCACCGACCGTCAAGCAAACCTCAATCCACTTCGGGACACCGACTCTCAAGAGCGACGACAACGTCAAGCTGAAGAATCCTTTGCGCTAGCTCAAGAACGGCAACAACAACGCCAACATGAAGAGGAAGAACACGTGCGTCTACACCAAAATGCACAAAATGTCGAGGCTCAACATCAAGAACAACAACTCCATGACGCTCAAGCACTTGAGGCGCAACAAGATCTACATGATGTGAGTCGAGCCGTTGCCGACCGAGGCCGACAAGCCCATGAAGAAGTGGAAGCACTTCACATAGAACTTCATGAACGATGATTTCAAGCTCGCATGCATCCTCTAGTTCCCCCTCGAGCTCGACGCGTTCCTCCACAAGCTCACCAAGACCATCAAGTTCATCAAGAGCATGAAGACAATGGGTATCCTCTGTGACAAGAGCAACACGAGGTTGACAACCCTCCGCGTCAAGAGCACCATGAGTTGGACAATCATCTACAACATGGGCGCCATCATCCCCGACCCCAACACAATGAAGAGCGATGCTATGGCAAACTCAAGTTCACCATGCCCAAGTTCAATGGTGCAACGATCCCGAAGAGTACCTTTCATGGGCATTGAAAGTTGACAAGATCTTCCGTTTGCACAACTATGAAGAAGAGAAGAAGATCGCGATGGCATCCCTTGAGTTCCAAGACTATGTCCTCATTTGGTGGGAACAAGTTATCGAGCACCAAGAGGCAAGAGGTGAACCACCCATCACTACTTGGGCACAAATGAAGGATGTCATGAGAGCACGCTTTGTGCCTACCTACTACAACCGCGACCTCTTCAAGAAACTCCAACAACTCAATCAAGGAACCAAGAGCGTTGAAGAATACTACAAGGAGATGGAGATTGCAATGATAAAAGCCAATGTGACGGAAGATGATGAGCAAACTATGGCACGTTTCTGGAATGGACTCAATCATCCTATGAAGAAGATCGCCGACTTCCAAGCATACTCAAATCTCATCGAGCTCGTGCACCAAGCTACCAAAGCTGAACGCCAAGTGCAAGATGACTTTAAGTTTGCCAAGTTCTCATCCAAGTCCTATGGTTTCTCCAATAACCAAGCTTCAACGACTCCAACACCGACTACAAGCCGTCTTCTTCCACCATCGACAAGTCGACTTCCAAGAAAGCTTTGCCTACTACAAGCAACTTCAAGCCGAGAGCTTCATCATCATCAACCCCTACCGATGAGACCGTCAAGACGAGTTCCCTCAAGTGTTTCACTTGCGGAGGCCGAGGCGACATGTCCTATGAGTGCACCAACAAGCGCACCATGATCTTCAACGATGATGGCACTTATGATTCCATGAGCGAAGGAGAAATGGAAGCCCTTGAGCAAGTCGCCATGCACCGCCAAGTCAAGAATGAAGAAGAACAAGTCTTTTGTGATGAAGACTGAAGTCCCGCACTTGTTGTCTCCAAAGTCTTGACTCTCCAACATCACCAAGAAGAAGACCAAAGATGCACATATTCCACACCAAGGCCGGCATCAATGGACGATCCATCAAGGTCATCATCGATGGA
Source organism: Triticum urartu (assembly GCF_003073215.2). NCBI lineage: Eukaryota > Viridiplantae > Streptophyta > Magnoliopsida > Poales > Poaceae > Triticum > Triticum urartu. The sequence continues at coordinate 252,353,258 of NC_053027.1, read as the reverse complement.
GGGAGTTGTCACAATCTTGCAAGTGAAGAACTTTGCTCCAAGCTCCAATTGCCCAAGACGAAGCATCCACATCCATACAAAGTGCAATGGCTTAGTGACTCCGGCACCATCCAAGTCGAGCACCGAGTACAAGTGTCCTTCAAAATCGGTGCCTACGAAGGCACCTTGAAGTGCGACGTCATCCCAATGGCCGTTTGCCATCTTCTCCTTGGAAGGCCATGGAAATTCAATAGAGGATTCGTCCACAATGGGCGTACCAACCACTATAGCTTTAAGATGCAAGGAAAGGAGTTTGTGTTACGACCTATGTCTCCAAGCCAAGTGATCGCCGATAAGCAAGCCACCCATCATGGAGAGAATGGTGAGAGAGTGAGCCACCAAAAAGAGAGTGAGCGCCACAAGCCCAAATTGAGTGCCTCCACGATGAGCGAAAACAAGAACCTCGTTCTATTTCCCACCAAACGTGAGATGAGTGAAGTGTGTGAGAACCCATCTAGTGTCCTACACTACGTCCTCGTGTGCAAGGACAATGCACCACAAACTAACACTTCTCACACTCTTCCTCTAGTGTTGTCTTCTTTTTTGCAGGAATTTCAAGATGTTTTCCCCGATGAGCTACCTCCGGGACTACCTCAACTACGAGGCATTGAACACCGCATCAACCTCATCCCCGCAACACCGCTTCCGAACAAAGCTCCCTACCGCGTCAACCCCGAAGAAACTAAAGAAATTCAAAGGCAAGTAAAGCATCTCATAGACCATGGACATGTGCGTGAAAGTTTGAGCCCTTGTGCCGTACCGGTCATTCTTCTGCCAAAACGTGACAGTAGTTTTCGCATGTGCTCCGATTGTAGACCTATCAATGCTATCACCATTCGTTATAGGTATCCCATTCCATGCCTAGATGATATGCTAGATGAGCTTCGTGGTGCCCCTATATTTTCCAAAATTGATCTTAAGAGTGGTTACTATCAAATCCGCATACAAGAGGGGGATGAATGGAAAACCGCATTCAAAACCAAGTTTGGTTTGTATGAGTGGTTAGTCATGCCTATGGGTCTCTCGGAAGCACCGGGCACTTTTATGCGCCTTATGAATCATGTATTTCGCCCTTACATTGGTATATTTGTTGTGGTTTACTTCGATGACATTCTTGTGTTTAGCAAATCTATCCAAGAGCATGTCACCCATGTCTGCACCGTTTTGCAAACTCTTCGAAAAGAGCGACTCTATGCTAATATGGAGAAATGCCTTTTTGGTGTTGATAAGCTCGTTTTCTTGGGTTTTGTGGTCTCTTCTAAGGGTCTTCATGTAGATGAGTCCAAGATCAATGCTATTAAGACTTGGCCACAACCAACCAACTTGCATCAAGTGCGTAGTTTTCTTGGTCTTGCGGGTTTCTATCGTTGCTTTGTGAAGAATTTTAGCACCATTGCTTCACCTTTGCATGCTTTGAGCAAGAAGAATGCGCCATTTATTTGGGGTCCATCCCAAGATACCGCATTCAATGAGCTTAAGAATTTGCTTACTCATGCTCCCGTGCTTGCTTTACACAACTTTGACAAGCCTTTTGAGATTCATTGCGATGCTAGCGGTAATGGCATAGGAGGTGTGTTAACGCAAGAGAAGCGCCCCATAGCTTACTTTAGTGAGAAACTTTCCGGAGCACAACTCAACTATCCCATCTATGACAAAGAGCTATATGCTTTAGTCCGCGTTTTACATGAATGGGAACATTACCTTCGTCCCCATGAGTTTATTATTCATACCGATCACGAGACCCTCAAGTATCTCAAGGGTCAAACTAAGTTGAACAAGCATCATGCTAAATGGAGTGAATTCATTAAGTCTTTTCCCTATGTCATCAAGTACATCAAGGGTAAAGAGAACATAGTCACGGATGCTCTTTCCCGCATATGCATGCTAGTCATGCTACTTGAGTTAGATGTCATTGGCTTCGAGCATATCAAAGAATTGTATGCGCATGATGAAACTTTTGCCACTCCTTATGCAAAATTTTTGTCGCATACATCGTGGGAGCGCTATTACATCAAAGACGGCTACCTTATGAGAGCTAACAAACTTTGCATCCCCAAGTCATCCCTTTGTTTATTGCTTTTGCAGGAGTCGCATGGAGGAGGATCAATGGGACACTTTGGACGCGATAAGACATTCGCCACGCTCTCGAAGAGCTACTTTTGGCCAAAGATGTTTCGGGACGTCAATCGCTTCACCAACCGATGTTTGACATGCCGCAAAGCTAAGTCCAAAGCTCAATCTCATGGCCTCTATATGCCTCTACCGATTCCATACCAACCTTGGGAAGACATAAGCATGGACTTTGTACTTGGTTTGCCTAGAACTCGCAATGGGAAAGATTCCATATTTGTCGTTGTGGACCGTTTCTCAAAAATGGCACATTTTATTCCTTGTCACAAGATAGACGATGCTTCACATGTTGCTAATCTCTTTTGTAGGGAAATATTGCATCTCCATGGTGTGCCAAAGACAATTGTCTCAGACCGCGACGTCAAGTTCCTTAGCTACTTTTGGAAGACCCTATGCGCCAAGCTCGGAATCAAGCTACTCTTCTCCACGGCGTACCATCCTCAAAACGACGGCCAAATGGAGGAGTGGGAGGAGTGCCTACCTATCGCCGAGTTCGCCTACAACCGCGCAAGACACTCAACAACTAGTAAGTCGCCTTTCGAGGTTGTTTACGGATTCAACCCTTTGTCACCATTGGACATTCTTCCTCTACCACTCCAAGAGCGCATCAATTTGGACGCAAGTGCGCGTGTGACACATCTCAAGAAGATGCATGAAGATACAAGAAACACCATCGAGCGCCAAGTTCAACGCCTTGCGACCAAGCTCAACTTCAACAAGCAACCTATGGTCTTCAACATTGGTGATCGAGTGTGGCTACACCTTCGCAAGGACCGCTTCCCACAAGAACGCAAATCCAAGCTTCGACCTTGAGCGGATGGACCCTTCAAGGTGCTTGCACGCTACAACGACAACGCTTACAAGATCGACCTCCCACGCGACAAGTACAACGTGAGCGACATCTCCAACGTCAAAGATCTCTCTCCCTTCCATGGTGATGAAGATTTTGATCCGAGGACGGATCTTCCCCAAGGGAGGGGAGATGATGCGGAGCATCCCAAGGTCATCCACATGGACCTACCATTGTCTCATCAAGTGCCTACCGGACCCATGACTCGATCATGTGCAAGAGCCCTTGAAACTGAGGTGACATCTCTCCTCTCACAATTCCACTTTGATGCACATGAAGCATGGCTACTACCTCATATGGATAACTTGTGCATACTCAGGTACAATGGAGAAGTTAAGGAGCAAGGACAAGAAGAAGAGGAAGATGGACGAGAAGACGGAGAAGAAGAAGAAGGGCTGCAGGAAAAGTCCCAGCCACCGGACGACCGGCCGGGACCGGATGTCCGACGCCTAAAGCGTCAGCCGAGCTCCAGCCAGTGGACGTCCGGTCCAGGCCGTACGACCGGTGCCCCTGCACCCGAGGCCAATGAGCGGACGTCCGGCCCCGACCGGACGACCGGCGCGAGCGCACCCGAGCCAAAGTCAGCGGAAGTCCGGAGCCTCCGGACGTCCGGCACCCCCATCACAGAGCGGAACCAGCGGACGACTGGAGGACACCGGACGTCCGGCAGCTCCTGAGACACCGGACGACCGGTCCCCAGCGGACGTCCGGTACCTGTCTGCGCACAGTGTTCGGGCTCGAGGCCCATGTACTCCTTCACTTCGCCCCCATTTGCACTTAGACTATAAGTAGACCCCCACATTCATCCTAGCTAGGGTTAGCATTGGTTTAGCTCATTTGAGAGATAGAGCATTGCTCATCCATATCGGATCTACTCCTCGAGAGAGACCGCGGCCCCTTTTCGGAGAAGATCCACCTTGGATTCAAGGCCCCTTTTCAAGGGAGGATCCCCTTGTGGATACAAGACCTCCTCACGGAGAAGAACCAGTTACCGTGTATCGTCCCTAGTTGTCCGTGGATTCGTGTATCATTCTATGTACTCGAGGATCTAGCCCATGTGTGACTTATTCATGTCGGTTTAGTGATTTCCTCTTGTGTTTTCCTTCCGTTCATCCTTGTGTTCTTCGTGTTTTCCATGGGATCCGCTCCTTTCGTGAAAGATCGAGCGATTAGGGTCTCCACCCTACATCATATATACTTGTCCCTTAGCTCCGTATTAGGGTTAGCAAAGGATTAGCTCATATTTGTGTGAGATCTTTGCTCATCCACTTGGATACCTTCTCCACGGAGATTCGAGCCTCCACCGGAGAAGATCCCCCAAGAGGATTCAAGACCCTCTTTAGGGAAGAACATCAAGACCTCTTCGCGGAGAAGACCGGTTACTGTGTATCGTCCCTAGTTGATCATGGATCATGTATCTTACTTTATGTACCCGAGGATCTAGCACATGTGTGACTTATTCATGTTGGTTTAAGCGTTCCTCTTCGTTTCCCCTTGTGTTTCTCTCGTTTTCCCTGTTGCGTTCTTCGTGTTCTTCGCTGGATTCCGCTCCTTTCATGAAAGATCGGGCCACTAGGGTTCTACCCTACATCAAGGGATGCACGGGCCTCGACCCTTCACTGTGCACAGACAGGGGAGGCCGGATGTCCGGGCTTTCAGGCGACGCCGGATGTCCGGGCTGGGGAGGCCGGATGTCCGGGCTAGAGTGGTGTCATTTTTTGCTCTCAGGTTCGGAGGGGATGGATTTCCGGGCTGGTGGCCGGATGTCCGGGGCCTCGGGAGAGGCCGGATATCCGGGTTGTCGAGGTCGGATGTCCGGGGCCTGTAACTTCTGGCGACTGTGCTGCTGTAGTGGATGACGCTCCAGGGGCCGGATGTCCGGGGCCTGGGAGATGTTCTTGGCTCCTTCCGTTGGTTCTCCTCATCCGTGGACTTGGGGACTTATACATCTTCATGTGCATCTTCGGGATGGTCCTCTTGGTGCCTAATCATGCACAACACCTCGGACTTAGGTGGTATCCATGTCTCATGCATAGAAAGTGGAAGTTCGGAGAGGAGTGAGTTCACCTTATCTTCGATAGCCTTGGCTCGGGCTCGTGTCATTGGTCCAAGTGGTGTCGTTGGAGGTGTAGGTGCGTCCATGGGGATGATCTTGGGATGCTCCGAATCAGATTGTCAACTCACGTGACGTGGAAGTTGACACAAAGTCCAAGTATCCTACACATGCACAAAACAAAACAAAGAATGTACGTGCATGGTAGATAAACACATCATCCATCATGATGGTTCTCTTATTTTGCACATAACCGTTAGAAGCACAAGTGCATGAATAATATGATGCAAGAATGGCTATATTCATGGCACTAGGTATATGGTGCAAAGAGGCAAGACAAGCATGCTTCACAAGAAAAAAGTCAAAATCTCGAAATATATGCGAGAATGCTATGGGGGCAAACTCATTATCGAGACTAAAGGCATAATTGCACTCAATACATAATTGCAACATATGGAGATATATGACGGCAAGCAATAACAATCTTGTGCAAAGCATGTAGATGGTTGTCATCAACCGCATGAAGCGAGCAAGTTTGAGTCATCAGTGATGCAACAAGGCAAGCAAACATAGAAATCAAGTCGTGGAAGCCAGTAGTACGAAGATGTAACATACTAGAGTAAATCATGGCAATCATGTCATGAGAGCAAATAATAGGCATAGACAATGCACATGACATATCGCAAACACGAACACAAAGAAAGATCATAGTATCATCATAGGATTGGGAAACAAAGTGATAGAGGCGAGGGTCCCGATCTTTCGATGAGATGATAACTATCGATTTGGTGGAGACGAGTTTGATGATCTGACTACAAACGTGCACAACATTGCGCCTTAGCAATCGCTAAACCAATCTCCTGAGGTTATTGACGATGCCGGAAGCACGGTCAGCCTGACCACGAAGGTCTATTCCTGCAAGCAATCGAAGAACGAGCAAGAATATAAAAAGCAATCTGCATATTGCGAATATATATGGAGTATTGATAATGGTGGGGAAAATGTGGGAAGAATGCTTGCCTCATATTGAATTTGCTTATAATCTTTAATTGCATTCTACTACTAAGATGTGCCCTTTTGAAATTGTGCATGGTTTCCTACCTCGTGCACCTGTTGATTTGTTGCCTTTTCCATCTTCGGAGATGGTTAATTTTGATGCTAAAGAACGTGCTGAATTGATTTTAAAATGCATGAGTTAACTAAGGAAAACATTCAGTGATGCGGAGCATCCCAAGTTCATCCCCATGGATGCACCTACACCTCCAACGACACCACTTGGACCAATGACACGAGCCCGAGCCAAGGCTATCAAAGATAAGGTGAACTCACTCCTCTCTGAACTTCCACTTTCTATGCATGAGACATGGCTACTACCTAAGTATGAGGTGTTGTGCATGATTAGGCACCAAGAGGACCCTCCCAAAGATGCACATGAAGATGTACATGTCCCCAAGTCCACGGATGAGGAGAACTAACGGAAGGAGCCAAGAACACCTCCCAGGCCCCGGACATCCGGCCCCTGGAGCGTCATCCGCTACAGCAGCATAGCAGCCAGAAGCTACAGGCCCCGGACATCCGGCCCCGACAGCCCGGACATCCGGCCTCTCTCGAGCCCCCGGACATCCGGCTACCTTCCCGGAAATCCGACTCCACCAAACCCGAGAGCAACAAACGCAACCACTCCAGCCCGGACATCCAGCCTCCCCAGCCCAGACATCCAGCGTCTCTTGAAAGCCCGGACAACCGGCCCGACCAGCCCGGACATCCGGCCTCCCCTGTCTGCGCACAGTGAAGGGTCGAGGCCTGTGTATCCCTTCTTCCCCCTAGACTATATATACTCCACCTCGCCCAACTTTCTAGGGTTAGCAAACGTGATGTAGGGTAGAACCCTAATCGGCCGATCTTTCATGAAAGGAGCGGATCCCGCGAAGAACACGAGGGGGAAAAGAGGGAAAACACAAGGGGAATCACAAGAGGAAACACTAAACCAACACGAATAAGTCACACATGTGCTAGATCCTCGAGTACATAAGGAAAGATACACGATCCACGGACAGCTAAGGATGATACAAGGGTAGCCGGTCTTCTCCGTGAGGAGGTCTTGAGTTCTTCCCTAAAAGGGGTCTTGAATCCTCTTGGAGGATCTTCTCCGGTGGAGGCTCGAATCTCCGTGGAGAAGGTAACCAAGTGGATGAGCAAAGCTCTGACACAAACATGAGCTAAACCTTTGCTAACCCTAAAACGTAGGTAGGGGAAGAGTATTTATAGTCTAAGTGACGAAAGGGTACACGGGCCTGGGCCCAAGTCGCTGCACGCAGGCAGGGCCGGAAGTTCCGGGCGAGACCGGATGTTCCGGCCGCCGAAGGTTCCAGGGAGGGTCCGGCCTAACCAGAGAGTTGGCGCGGGTGGAGCTGGGTTGGCATCTGGGGGCCAGAAGGTCCGGGCTGGCAGGAGGTTCCGGGTGCCGGAAGGTCCGGGACAGGTTCTAGGCTAACCAGAGAGTTGGCACTACTGGGCTGGTCGAAGACGTCGGAGGCCGGAAGCTCCGGGTCAGCCGGAGGGTCCGAGGGCCGGAAGTTTCGGGCTGTGGCCGGAGGTTCCGGGCTGTCTAGAGTGTTGACGCCTGTCTCTTCTTCTACAACCCTCAGCTCCGTGTCTTGAGCGTTGACCTGATCACACATAGCATCTCGGACTTAGGCAGTAGCCATGTCTCACTTGAAGAGGGGGGAAATTCAAGTAGGAGTGATGTCACCTCAAATTGAATAGCACGCGCCCTAGCTCTTGTCATGGGCCCACTTGGAGCTTGGATAGTTGAGGTGATGTCCATGGGGACGATTGTGGGATGCTCCGCATCATCTCCCATCCCTTGGGGAAGATCCGTCCTCGGATCGAATTCTTCATCACCATGGAAGGGAGAGAGATCTTTGACGTTGAAGATGTCGCTCACGTTGTACTTGTTGCGCGGGAGGTCGATCTTGTAAGCGTTGTCGTTGTAGCGTGCAAGCACCTTGAAGGGTCCATTCGCTCGTGGTCGAAGCTTGGACTTGCGTTCTTGTGGAAAGCGGTCCTTGTGAAGGTGTAGCCACATGAGATCACCCATGTTGAAGACCATAGGTTGCTTGTTGAAGTTGAGCTTGGTCGCAAGGCATTGAACTTGCCGCTCAATGGTATTTCTTGTATCTTCATGCACCTACTTGAGATGTATCACACGCGCACTTGCGTCCAAATTGATGTGCTCTTGGAGTGGTAGAGGAAGAATGTCCAATGGTGACAATGCCTTGAATCCGTAGACGACCTCGAAGGGGGACTTGCCGGTTGTTCAGTGTCTTGCCCGATTGTAGGCGAACTCGTCGATAGGTAGGGACTCCTCGCACTCCTTGATGTTCTTCTTGATGAGTACTTGAAGTAGAGCGGAGAGTGTGTGGTAGGTCACCTCCATTTGGCCGTCGGTTTGAGGATGGTAAGCCGTGGAGAAGAGTAGCTTGATTCCGAGCTTGGCGCATAGGGTCTTCCAAAAGTAGCTAAGGAACTTGACGTCCCGGTCCGAGATGATAGTCTTTGGCACACCATGTAGACGCAATATTTCCCTACAAAAGAGATTATCAACATGTGAAGCATCGTCTATCTTGTTGTAAGGAATGAAATGTGCCATTTTAGAGAAACAGTCGACAACGACAAATATGGAATCTTTCCCATTTCGAGTCCTAGGCAAACCAAGTACAAAGTCCATGCTAATGTCTTCCCATGGTTGGTATGGAATTGGTAGAGGCATATAGAGGCCATGAGATTGAGCTTTGGACGTAGCTTTGCGACATGTAGAGCATCGGTTGGTGAAATGATTGACGTCCTGAAACATCTCGGGCCAAAAGTAGTTCTTCGAGAGCGTGGTGAACGTCTTGTCGTGTCCGAAATGTCCCATTAAGCCTCCTCCATGTGATTCCTGCAAAAGAAACCAACGAAGAGAAGACTAGGGGATGCAAAGTTTGTTAGCTCGCATAAGATATACATTTTTTATGTAATAGCGTTCCCAAGAGGTGTGCGACAAACACTTGGCATAAGGAGTAGCAAAAGTTGCATCATGCTCATACAAGTCTTTGATATGCTCGAAGCCAATGACATCTAACTCAAGTTGTGTACCAAGCATGCATATGCAGGAAAGAGCATCTACTACAATGTTTTCTTTACCCTTGATGTACTTGATGACATAAGGAAAAGACTCCATAAATTCACTCCACTTAGCATGACGCTTGTTCAACTTGGTTTGACCCTTAAGATACTTGAGAGCCTCAAGATAGGTATGAATGATAAACTCATGGGGACGAAGGTAAGGTTCCCATTCATGCAAAACGCGGACTAAATCATATAGCTCTTTGTCATAGATGGGGTTATTGAGTTGCGCTACGGAAAGTGTCTCACTAAAGTAAGCTATGGGGCGCTTCTCTTGCGTTAACACACCTCCTATGCCATTACCACTAGCATCGCAATGAATCTCAAAAGGCTTGTCGAAGTTGGATAAAGCAAGCACGGGAGCATGAGTAAGCAAATTCTTAAGCTCATTCAATGTGGTATCTTGGGACGGTCCCCAAACAAAAGGTGCATTCTTCTTGCTCAAAGCACGTAAAGGCGAAGCAATGGTGCTAAAATCCTTCACAAAGCGACGATAGAAACCCGCAAGGCCAAGAAACTTGCACTTGATGCAAGTTGGTTGGATGCGGCCAGGTCTTAATAGCATTGATCTTGGACTCATCAACATGACCACCCTTAGAAGAAACAACAAAACCCAAGAAAACAAGCTTATCAACACCAAAAAGGCATTTCTCCATATTAGCATAGAGGCGCTCTTTTCTAAGAGTTTGCAAAATGGTGCATACATGGGTGACATGCTCTTTGATAGATTTGCTAAACACAAGAATGTCATCAAAGTAAACCACAACAAATATACCAATGTAAGGGCGAAAGACATGATTCATAACCGGTGTTTCCGAAAAGGCATGACTAACCACTCATACAAACCAAATTTGGTTTTGAAGGCAGTTTTCCATTCATCACCTTCTTGTATGCGGATTTGATAGTAACCACTCTTAAGATCAATTTTGGAAAAGATAGTGGCACCACTAAGTTCATCTAGCATATCATCTAGGCGTGGAATGGGATACCTATAGCGAACGGTGATAGCATTGATAGGTCTACAATCGGAGCACATGCGAAAGCTACCGTCACGTTCTGGCACAAGAATGACCGGTACGGCACAAGGGCTCAAACTTTCACGCACATGTCCATGGTCTATGAGATGCTTTACTTTCCTTTGTATTTCTTTGGTTTCTTCGGGGTTGACGCGGTAGGGATCTTTGTTCGGAAGCAGTGCTCCGGGGATGAGGCCGATGCAGTGCTCAATGCCTCGGAGCGGAGGTAGTCCCGGAGGTAGCTCATCAGGGAAAACATTGTGAAATTCCTGCAAAAGAGAAGACAACACTAGAGGAAGAGTGTGAGAAATCTTAGTTTTTGGTTCATTGTCCTTGCACACAAGGACGTAGTGCAGGACACTAGATGGGTTCTCACACACTCCTATTATCTCACTTTTGGTGGCAAATAGGACTAAGTTCTTCTTTTCGCTCATCGTGGAGGTGTTCGATTTGGGCTTGTGGAGCTCACTCTCTTTTTGGTGGGTCGCTCTCTCACTATTCTTTCCATGATGGGTGGCTTTCTTTTCGGCGATCACTTGACTTGGGGACATGGGACGAAGTACATACTCCTTGCCCTTCATCTTGAAGATGTAGTGGTTCGTTCGGCCGTTGTGGATGACTCCTCTATCGAATTTGCATGGGCGTCCTAGGAGAAGATGGGAAACAGTCATTGGAACAACGTCGCACTCCACGGTGTCTTCGTAGTCGCCAATTTTGAAGGAGACTTGTACGACGTGCTCCACTTGGATGGTGCCGGAGTCGCTAAACCATTGCACTTTGTATGGATGGGGATGCTTCGTCTTGGGCAATTGAAGCTTGGAGCAAAGTTCTTCGCTTGCGAGATTATGACAAGTTGCTCCATCGATGATGACCTTGATGGATCGTCCATTGATATCGGCCTTGGTGTCGAATATGTGGCATCGTTAGTCTTCTTCTTGGTGATGTCGGAGAGTCAAAACCTTGGAGACAACAAGGGCGGGACGTGAATCTTCATCGCAAAAGACTTGTTCTTCTTCATTGTTCACTTGGTGGTGCATGGCGACTTGCTCAAGGGCTTCCATTTCGCCTTCACTCATGGAGTCATAAGTGCCATCGTCGTTGAGGATCATGGTCCGCTTGTTGGTGCACTCGTAGGACTTGTGGCCTCGGCGACCGCAAGTGAAACACTCGAAGGAACTCGTTTTGACGGTCTCATCGTGATGTAGGGTAGAACCCTAATCGGCTGATCTTTCACGAAAGGAGCGGATCCCGTGAAGAACACGAGGAACACGAGGGGAAAACGAGGGAAATCACAAGGGGAAACACCAGAGAATCACTCAACCAACAAGAAATAGTCACACATGTGCTAGATCCTCGAGTACATAAAGTAAGATACACGATCCACAATCAACTAGGGACAACACACGGTAACCGGTCTTCTCCGTGAGGAGGTCTTGAAGTTCTTCTACAAAAGAAGGTCTTGAATCCAAAGGGATCTTCTCCGAAGAGGCCGCGGTCTCTCTCGTGGAGTAGATCCGATGTGGATGAGCAATGCTATATCTCTAAAATGAGCTAAACCAATGCTAACCCTAGAAAGTTGTACGGCGTGGAGTATAAATAGTCTAGGGGGATAAGGGATACACGGGCCTCGGCCCTTCACTATGCGCAGACAGGGGAGGCCGGACGTCCGGGCTAGTCGGGCCGGATGTCCGGGCTTTCAGGCGTCGCTGGATGTCTGGGCTGGGGGGCTGGATGTCCGGGCTGGAGTGGTGGCATTTGTTGCTCCCACGTTCGGAGGGGCCGGATTTCCGGGCCAGTGGACGGATGTCGGGGGTCTCGGGAGAGGCCGGATGTCTGGGCTGTCGGGGCCGGATGTCCGGGGCCTGTAGCTTCTGGCGGCTGTGCTGCTGAAGTGGATGACACTCTAGGGGCCGCTATTCGGGGCCTTGGCCGGATGTGCGGGGCCTGGGAGATGCCCTTGGCTCCTTTCGTTGGTTCTCCTCATCCGTGGACTTGGGGACTTGTACATCTTCATGCACGTCTTCGGGAGGGCCCTCTTGGTTCCTAATCATGCATAACACCTCGGACTTAGGTAGTAGCCATGTCTCATGCATAGAAAGTGGGAGTTCGGAAAGGAATGAGTTCACCTTATCTTCGATAGCCTTGGCTCGGGCTCGTGTCATTGGTCCAAGTTGTGTCGTTGGAGGTGTAGGTGCGTCCATGGGGATGACCTTCGGATGCTCTGCATCATCTCCCCTCCCTTGGGGAAGATCCTTCCTCGGATCGAAATCCTCATCACCATGGTAGGGCGAGAGATCTTTGATGTTGAAGATGTCGCTCACGGAGTACTTGTCACGCGGGATGTCGATCTTGTATGCGTTGTTGTTGTTGTAGCGTGCAAGCACCTTGAATGGTCCATCCGCGCGTGGTCGAATTTTGGACTTGCGTTCTTGGGGAAAGCGGTCCTTGCGAAGGTGTAGCCACACGAGGTCTCTAATGTTGAATATCATAGGGTTCTTGTTGACGTTGAGCTTGGTCGCAAGGCATTGTACTTGATGCTCGATGGTGTTTCTTGTATCCTCATGCACCTTCTTGAGATGGGTCGCTCGTGCACTTGCGTCCAAATTGATGCGCTCTTGGAGTGGTAGAGGAAGAATGTCCAATGATGACAATGGGTTGAATCCGTTGACGACCTCGAAGGGGGACTTGCCGGTTGTTGAATGTCTTGCTCGGTTGTAGGCGAACTCGGCGATAGGTAGGCACTCCTCCCACTCCTTGATGTCTTCTTGATGAGTACTCAAAGTAGAGAGGAGAGTGTGCGGTTGGTCACCTCCGTTTGGCCGTAGGTTTGACGATGGTAAGCCGTGGAGAAAAGTAGCTTGATTCCGAGCTTGGCGCATAGGGTCTTCCAAAAGTAGCTAAGGAACTTGACGTCGCGGTCTGAGACGATAGTCTTTGGCACACCATGGAGACACAATATTTCCCTACAAAAGAGATTAGCAACATGTGAAGCATCGTCTATCTTGTTGCAAGGAATAAAATGTGCCATTTTTGAGAAACGGTCCACAATGACAAATATGGAATCTTTCCCATTTCGAGTCCTAGGCAAACCAAGTACAAAGTCCATGCTAATGTCTTCCCATGGTTGGTATGGAATTGGTAAAGGCATATAGAGGCCATGAGAATGAGCTTTGGACTTAGCTTTGCGACATGTAGAGCATCGGTTGGTGAAAAGATTGACGTCCCTGAAACATCTTTGGCCAAAAGTAGTTCATCGAGAGCGTGGTGAACGCCTTGTCGCGTCCGAAATGTCCCATTAAGCCTCCTCCATGAGATTCCTGCAAAATGAACAAACGAAGAGAGGACTCGGGAATGCAAAGTTTGTTAGCTCTCATAAGATATCCATCTTTGATGTAGTAGCGTTCCCAAGATGTATTCGACAAACACTTTGCATAAGGAGTAGGAAAAGTTGCATCATGCTCATACAAGTCTTTGATATGCTCGAAGCCAATGACATATAACTCAAGTTGTGTAACAAGCCTGCATATGCGGGAAAGAGCATCCGCTACAATGTTTTCTTTACCCTTGATGTACTTGATGACATAAGGAAAAGACTCAATAAATTCACTCCATTTAGCATGACGCTTGTTCAACTTGGTTTGTCCCTTTAGATACTTGAGAATCTCATGATCGGTATGAATGATAAACTCATGGGGACAAAGGTAATGTTCCCATTCATGCAAAACGCGGACTAAAGCATATAGCTCTTTGTCATAGATGGGATAATTGAGTTGCACTGCGGAAAGTTTCTCACTAAAGTAAGCTATGGGGCGCTTCTCTTGCGTTAACACACCTCCTATGCCATTACCACTAGCATCGCAATGAATCTCAAAAGGCTTGTCGAAGTTGGATAAAGCAAGCACGGGAGCATGAGTAAGCAAATTCTTAAGCTCATTGAATGCGGTATATTGGGATGGTCCCCAAACAAAAGGCGCATTCTTCTTGCTTAAAGCATGCAAAGGCGAAGCAATGGTGCTAAAATCCTTCACAAAGCGACGATAGAAACCCGCAAGGCCAAGAAAACTACGCACTTGATGCAAGTTGGTTGGTTGCGGCCAAGTCTTAATAGCATTGATCTTGGACTCATCAACATGAACACCCTTAGAAGAAACAACAAAACCCAAGAAAACGAGCTTATCAACACCAAAAAGGCATTTCTCCATATTAGCATAGAGGCGCTCTTTTCTAAGAGTTTGCAAAATGGTGCATACATGGGTGACATGCTCTTTGATAGATTTGCTAAACACAAGAATGTCATCAAAGTAAACCACAACAAATATACCAATGTAAGGGCGAAAGACATGATTCATAAGGCTCATAAAAGTGCCCGGTGTTTCCGAAAGACCCATAGGCATGACTAACCACTCATACAAACCAAAGTTGGGTTTGAAGGCGGTTTCCATTCATCACCCTCTTGTATCCGGATTTGATAGTAACCACTCTTAAGATCAATTTTGGAAAATATAGTGGCACCGCTAAGCTCATCAAGCATATCATCTAGGCGTGGAATGGGATACCTATAGCGAACGGTGATAGCATTGATAGGTCTACAATCGGAGCACATGCGAAAGCTACTGTCACCTTTTGGCACAAGAATGACCGAGATGGCACAAGGGCTCAAACTTTGACGCACATGTCCATGGTCTATGAGATGTTTTACTTGCCTTTGTATTTCTTTGGTTTCTTCGGGGTTGATACGGTATGGAGCTTTGTTCGGAAGAGGTGCTCCGAGGATGAGGCCGATTCGGTGCTCAATGCCTCATAGAGGAGGTAGACCCGGAGGTAGCTCATCGGGGAAAACATCTTGACATTCCTGCAAAAGAGAAGACAACATGAGATGAAGAGTGTGAGAAGTGTTAGTTTGTGGTGCATTGTCCTTGCACACGAGGACATAGTGTAGGACACTAGATGGGTTCTCACACACTTCTCGTATTTCACGTTTGGTGGAAAATAGAACCAGGTTTTTGTTTTCGCTCATCATGGAGGCACTCGATTTGGGCTTGTGGCGCTCACTCTCTTTTTGGTGGCTCGCTCTATCACTATGATCTCTATGATGGGTGGCTTGCTTGTCGGCGATCACTTGACTTGGCGACATTGGACGGAGGACGTACTCCTTTCCCTTACTCTTAAAGATGTAGTGGTTCGTACGGCCATTGTGGACGACTCCTCTATCGAATTGCCATGGTCGTCCAAGGAGAAGATGACAAACGGTCATTGGAACGACGTCGCACTCCAAGGTGTCTTCCTAGGCGCCCATTTTGAAGGAGACTTGTACTCGGTGCTCGACTTGGATGGTGCCGGAGTCACTAAGCCATTGCACTTTGTATGGATGTGGATGCTTTGTCTTGGGCAATTGGAGCTTGGAGAAAGTTCTTCGCTTTCAAGATTATGGCAACTCCCTCCGTCGATGATGACCTTGACGGATCGTCCATTGATGCCGGCCTTGGTGTGGAATATGTGGCATCGTTGGTCTTCTTCTTGGTGATGTTGGAGAGTCAAAACCTTGGAGACAACAAGTGCGGGTCTTGAGTCTTCATCGCAAAAGACTTGTTCTTCTTCATTGTTCACTTGGCGGTGCATGGCGACTTGCTCAAGGGCTTCCATTTCGCCGTCACTCATGGAGTCATAAGTGCCATTGTCGTTGAAGACCATGGTTCGCTTGTTGGTGCACTCATAGGACTTGAAGGAACTCGTCTTGACGGTCTCATCGGTTGGGGTTGATGATGATGAAGCTCTCGGCTTGAAGTTGCTCGTAGTAGTATGGCTTGTAGTTGACGAAGCTTTCTTGGAACTCGACTTGTCGATGTTGGTAGTAGAAGGCTTTGTAGTCGGTGCTGGAGTCATTGATGCTTGGGTGTTGGAGAAGCCATAGGACTTGGATGAGAACTTGGCATACTTGAAATCATCTTGCACTTGGCTTTCCGCTTTGGTAGCTTGGTGCACTAGCTCGATGAGATTTGAGTATGGTTGGAAGTCAGTGAGCTTCTTGATGGGATTATTGAGTCCATTCAAGAAACGTGCCATAGTTTGCTCATCATCTTCCGTGACATTGGCTCTTATCATTGCAATCTCCATCTCCTTGTAGTACTCTTCAACGCTCTTGGTTCCTTGCTTGAGTAGTTGGAGCTTCTTGAAGAGGTCGCGGTTGTAGTAGGTAGGTACGAAGCGTGCTCTCATGACATCCTTCATTTGCGCCCAAGTGGTGATGGGTGGTTCACTTCTTGCCTCACGGCGCTCGATGACTTGTTCCCACCAAATGAGGACATAGTCTTGGAACTCAAGGGATGCCATTGCGATCTTCTTCTCTTCTTCATAATTGTGCAGACGGAAGATCTTGTCAACTTTCAATGCCCATGAAAGGTACTCTTCGGGATCGTTGCTTCCGTCGAACTTGGGCATGGTGAACTTGAGTTTTCCATAGCGTTGCTCTTCATTGTGTTGGGGTCGGGGATGATGACGCCCATGTTGTTGATGATTGTTCAACTCGTGGTGCTCTTGGCACGGAGGGTTGTCAACCTCTTGTTGCTCTTGTCATGGAGGATCTCCATTGTCTTCATGATCTTGAGGAACTTGCTGTTCTTGACATGCTTGTGTTGAGCTCGAGGAGGGACTTGACGGTGCGCGCGAGCTTGAAATCTTTGTTCTTGAATTTTTTTCGCGAAGTGCTTCCTCTTGTTCACGGGCTTGTCGGCCTCGGTCGGCTACGGCTCGACTTGAATCGCGTAGAGCTTGTTGCGCCGCAAGTGCTTGACCGTCACAGAGTTGTTGTTCTTGACGTTGTGCCTCGGCATCTTGAGCATTTCGGTGTAGACACGCTCGCTCTTCCTCTTCATGTTGTCGTTGTCGTTCTCGTGCTAGCGCAAAGGCCTCTTGAGTTTGACGTTGACGGCGCTCTTGAGAGTCGGTGTCGCGTAGGGGATTGAGGCTTGCTGGACGATCGTTGCGCACAGCTCGGCGAAGAGTGTTCGATGTCGGTGTACTTGAGCCGGAGAGGGTGAAGTCGGAGTGTCGGCTTGAACGGCTCCTTCTTGAAGTGGAAGAAGAGCGGTTGAGCAACGATCGTTTCATCATTCTCATGCTCATGCTTGTGATCGTTCATCCTTGCATCATTCTCATGCTTGTGATCGTCGAGAAACAAAGCACGAATTTCGTCCATCCTTGCATCATTCTCATGCTTGTGATCGTCGAGCTTGTGGTCGAAGTAGTCGCTTGTACGTTGCTCAGAAAGTCGCAAGTCGGCGGCAAGGTTGTCGATGCGTTCACTCATGGCTTGTTGCTCTTGATGCAAAGCACGTTATGCACCAAAGAGGTGACTCTTGGTGACGAAGGAGTTCATGTCGTCGTCTTGCTCCATGAAGAGTGGCTTGGTAGAAGTACTTGTCCTATCCATCATTCCAAGACAAATGTGAGTGGTAGAAAGAGAAGAACGAGTACCAAATGTACCTTGACCGAAGTTGAAAGTGGATCGAGGATCACTCCAATGTAGGACAAGGAAATAGCACAATTGGTACTAGCTCTTGTCGGTTTCTCACACCTACACAAGTAAAAGCTTTTGGTGGAGCTTGGTTAGGATGGTGGCACAAAATTTGATGCAATTGTAAGTGAGCTTCAATAATGTTGGAAAAGATTCGCAAGATGCAATGTAACAAGTATACCAAGCATATAAGGTACACGGAAACACACATGCAAAAGATAAGTGGGGTCGTGCAACCAAGGGTGAGCCAAAATGTGGAATCCACCAAAGTGCTCTTGTTGCACAACACTAGAGAGACGCTAGCACGATTGCACAATAGGCGGATACAAGAACTTGTGTACAACCTACTTAGCAAAAATGCAACGACTTCTATCCCAAGTATGCTCTATGCAAGGTGTTGCTATGATATGATCCAAGATGACCGATTATGACAATCTTAATGTTGTATGATGCTATGGTTCTTGCTTAAAATCTCTTTGCTTATCTTTTCTCTTTGCTTAAAATCTTGTTTGTCTCTTTGATGTTTGAGCTCTTTTCTTATGCGATGCTTGACGAACCAAGATAGCAATTGTGTATGCGATGACAACTTTGTGACACAAGAGATGATACCAATATATGCAACAATGATGTGTGTATGCTATGGGAAGTATGATCACTAATGTGCACAAGTCTCGTTGCCGGCAATACTCAATGGCTAGTCTCGATGGGTAAGCAACGCAAAGGAGTAAGGCTATGATGGCTATCAATGTAATGGCAAGAGTGATATGTCCAATACCAAGATGAGGCTACCGGTCTTGCTTTCGGTATGGTGTCAAAATGGTGGCACGAATACCAAGGTGTAGTCAAGGTGGTCGTTGTTGATGGCGATGTAGGACGGTGGTGATGATGTAGGACGCGTCCGTGGCAAAGATGAGCGACGGTGATGTCGATGTCGAACCGTACCTAGATAGCCGAAACACAAAAGGATACGGTACCACAACTCAAATTCTCAAACCTTGAAGTAGCAAATGTGTCGGAGAGCGAAACGGTCCAAAATGGTTGGGCTATGCGGAAGTGGTGGAGGTATCCGAAAGGATATGTGGTATATGGTGGGCACCGGAACAAAATTTGGTGAGAAATGGACGAAAAACGGGGCGGTGGATGGAGATGTTGCTGCGAGGGGTCGGATGTCCGGGTGCAAGGCCGGATTTCCGGGGGCCGGATGTCCGGGCTTGACAGGCCGGATGTCCGGGCTCTGGATCCGGGGACGAACAAGATGAACACCGCGTGGAGAGGTCAAATCCGGGCGAAATTCGAAGGAATTTGTGGATGGAAATTGGGGGAAATGGATGGGAAGCTAGATCCACTCAAAACAAAGCAAATCCACGGATCCAAACCAACAAAATCTCAACACACCAACAAATCCCAAAAAAAATTATTGGGGCTATTTTTGGTTGGGAATTTTCGAATTAGAACAAAAAACAACAAAAAAAGGCTAGAAACACAATGGGGAGGCTCCGAAATCGTGAACAACGTGGCTCTGATACCAAGATGATGTAGGGTAGAGCCCTAATCGGCCGATCTTTCATGAAAGGAGCGGATCCCGTGATGAACACGAAGAACACGAGGAGGGAAACGAGGGAAATCATGGAGGAAATACAAGAGAAACACTAAACCAACAACAACAAGTTACACATTTGCTAGATCCTCGAATACATAGGGTTCACACGGTACACGATCAACCAAGGACGATACAAGGGTAACGGCCTTCTCCCTGAGAAATTCTTGATGTTCTTCCCTAAAGAGGGGTCTTGAATCCGCTTGGGGGATCTTCTCCGGTGGAGGCTTGAATCTCCATGGAGAAGGCAACCAAGTGGATGAGCAAAGCTCTCACACAAACATGAGCTAAACCTTTGCTAACCCTAGAAAGTTGGGCGAGGTGGAGTATATATAGTCTAGGGGGAGAAGGGATGATGCAGAGCATCCCAAGGCCATCCCCATGGACCTACCTACATCACCCGCGACACCACTTGGACCAATGACAAGAGCCCGTGCGAGAGCCATCGAGAACGAGGTTAGCTCTCTCCTTGTTGAACTTCCCTTTTATCCACTTGAGACATGGCTACTACCTCAAACGGAGATGCTTTGTGTGCTTAGGTACCATGTAAGCAACCAAGGATAAGTCACGATGCAAGAAGGACATCAAGAGCATGAAGAACATCATCCCAGCTCAGAAGTCCTGGAACAACTACACATGCACCGCCCAACTACCGCCTGGGCGGTACAACCGCTCGACCACCGGTCAACTACCGGTCAAGCTTCTGACATCAAGTGGTGCAAGGCCGGTACAACACCGATTTATCCCTACAACTACCACCTGACCGGTACAACCGCTGATCCCATCCGGAAACGCTTCCACGGACAAGTACCTGAGCTCCCAGTGGTACAACCGCCCCCATGACGGGTACAACCGCCCTGCCTACGCGCAGCGACAGGGGTTTCACCCCATGTATCCCCCAACTTACCCCTTGGACTATATATACTTGTCCTTTAGCTCCGTACTAGGGTTAGCAAACGATTAGCTCATATTTGTGTGAGAGCTTTGCTCATCCACCTGTATACTTTCTCCACGGAGATTCGAGCCTCCACCGGAGAAGATCCCCCAAGCAGATTCAAGACCCCTCTTTAGGGAAGAACATCAAGACCTCCTCGCGGAGAAGACCAGTTACCGTGTATCGTCCCTAGTTGTCCGTGGATTCGTGTATCTTACTTTATGTACCCGAGGATCTAGCACATGTGTGACTTATTCATGTTTGTTTGAGCATTCCTCTTCGTTTCCCCTTGTGTTTCTCTCGTTTTCCCCTTTGTGTTCCTCGTGTTCTTCGCGGGATTCCGCTCCTTTCATGAAAGATCGGGCCACTAGGGTTCTACCCTAAATCATCTTTGTATTAGAGCCATGTTGATCATGATTTCAGAGCCTCCCTGTTGTGCTTCTAGCCTAATTTTGTTGTTTTTCGTCCTAATTCGGAAATTCCCCACCAAAAATAGTCCCAATTGTTTTTGTGATTTGTTGGTGCGTTGATGTTTTGTTGGATTTGATCCGTGGATTTGCTTGGTTTCAAGTTGATCTAACATCTCCCCCATTTTTCTCCACCTCCCCTCCATGAAATTGCTCGAATTTTGACCTGAAATCATCCTTTTCCTCCCCAAAAACCACCCCGATCCAGATCTTGCGATCTTCCTGACCCCAGTGGTACTACCGTCCCCGCGAGCGGAACTACCTCTAAAGAACCAAGCGGTACTACCGCCTACACAAGCGGTACTACCGCTCCACCCAGTTTCAGTCGAAACCGATGGGCATCTTTGCCTCCACCACTTATACACCATCACCACTTCCGCATACCACCACCATTATGCCCGTTTCGCACTCCGACACTTGTTGCCACTTCGAGGTTTGATAATTTGAGTTGCGGCACCGTATACTTTTGTGTTTCGGCTATTTAGGTACGGTTGGACATCAACATCACCGCCGCTAATCTTCGGCATGGACGCGTCATCAACAACGACAACCTCGACTACAACTTGGTATTCGTGCCACCATTATGACACCATGCCAAAGCAAGAACGGTAAATTCATCTTGGTATCGTGATACATCATTATTTCCATTACATTGATAGCCATCATAGCCTTACTCCTTTGCGTTGCTTACCCATCGAGACTAGCCATTGAGCATTGCCGGCAACGAGACTTGTGCACATTAGTGATCATACTTCCCATATCATACACACATCATTGTTGCATATATTGGTATCATCTCTTGTGTCACAAATTTGTCATCGCATACTCACTTGCTATCTTGGTTCGTCAAGCATTGCATGAGAAAAGATCTCAAACATCAAAGAGCCAAACAAGCTTTTAAGCAAAGAGAAAAGATAAGCAAAGAGCTTTTAAGCAAGAACCATAGCATCATACAACATTGAGATTGTCATACTCGATCATCTTGGATCATATCATAGCAACACCTTGCATAGAGCATACTGGGGATAGAAGTCGTTGCATTTTTGCTAAGTAGGTTGTGCAGAAGTTCTTGTATCCGCCTATTGTGCAATCATGCTAGCGTCTCTCTACTGTTGTGCAACAAGAGCATTTTTGTGGATTCCACATTTTGGCTCACCCTTGGTTGCACGACCCCACTTATCTTTTGCGTGTGTGTTTCCGTGTACCTTATATGCTTGGTCTACTTGTTACATTGCATCTTGCGAATCTTTCCCAACATTACTGAAGCTCACTTACAATTGCATAAAATTTGTGCCACCATCCTAACCACGCTCCACCATAAGCTTTTACTTGTGTAGGTGTGAGAAACCAACAAGAGCTACTACCAATTGTGTTATTTCCTTGTGCTACATTGGAGTGATCATCGATCCACTTTCAACTTCGGTCAAGGTACATTTGGTATTCGTTCTTCTCTTTCTACCACTCACATTTTTCTTGGAATGATGGATAGGCCAAGTACTTCTACCAACCCACTCTTCATGGAGCGAGACGACGACATGAACTCTTTCGTCACCAAGAGTCACCTCTTTGGTGCATAACGTGCTTTGCATCAAGAGCAACAAGCCATGAGTGACCGCATCGACAACCTCGCCACCGACTTGCGACTCTCAGAGCAACGTACAAGGGACTACTTCGACCACAACCTGGATGATCACAAGCCAGAGAATGACGCAAGGATGGACAAGATTCGCGCTTTGTTGATCCACCGCTCTTTTTGCACTTCAAGAAGGAGCCGTTCAAGTCGCCAATTCGACTTCACCGTCTCCGTCTCAAGTACACCGACATCGAACACTCTTCGCTGCTCCGTGCGCAACGAGCATCAAGCAAGACTCAATCCTCTATGCGACACCGACTCGCAAGAGCACCGACGACGTCAAAACCAAGAAGCCTTTGCGCTAGCACGAGAACGGCAATGACAACGCCAACATGAAGAGGAAGAGCGAACGTGTCTACACCAAAATGCACAAGATGCCGAGGCACAACGTCAAGAACAACAACTCCATGACGCTCAAGCACTTGAGGCGCAACAAGCCCTATGAGATTCAAGTCGAGCTGTAGCCGATCGAGGCTGACAATCTCGTGAACATGCCGAAGCACTTCGTGAAGAAGTCGCGAGAGGATTTATGAAGCTTGCGTGCATCGTCAAGTTCCTCCTCGAGCTCGACAAGATCCTCCGCAAGCTTGCCAAGAACAACAAGTTCATCACGAGCATGAAGACATTGGAGATCCTCCACGACAAGAGCAACATGAGGAGTACAACCCTCCGCGCCAAGAGCAACAAGAGTTGAACAATCATCAACAACATGGGCGTCATCATCCCCGACCCCAACACAATGAAGAGCGATGCTATGGCAAACTCAAGTTCACCATGCCCAAGTTCAACGGTGCAACGATCCCGAAGAGTACCTTTCATGGGCATTGAAAGTTGACAAGATCTTCCATTTGCACAACTATGAAGAAGAGAAGAAGATCGCGATGGCATCCCTTGAGTTCCAAGACTATGTCCTCATTTGGTGGGAACAAGTTATCGAGCACCAAGAGGCAAGAGGTGAACCACCCATCACTACTTGGGCGCAAATGAAGGATGTCATGAGAGCACACTATGTGCCTACCTACTACAACCGCGACCTCTTCAAGAAACTCCAACTACTCAATCAAGGAACCAAGAGCGTTGAAGAGTACAACAAGGAGATGGAGATTGCCATGATAAGAGCCAATGTCATGGAAGATGATGAGCAAACTATGGCACGTTTCTTGAATGGACTCAATCATTCGATCAAGAAGATCGCCGACTTCCAACCATACACGAACCTCATCGAGCTAGTGCATCAAGCTACCAAAGCGGAACGCCAAGTGCAAGATGATTTCAAGTATGGCAAGTTCTCATCCAAGTCCTACGGCTTCTCCAACACCCAAGCGTCAATGACTCCAACACCGACTACAAAGCCTTCTACTACTAACATCGACAAGTCAAGTTCCAAGAAAGTTTCGTCAACTACAAGCCATCCTACTATGAGCAACTTCAAGCCAAGAGCTTCATCATCATCAACCCCAACCGATGACACCGTCAAGACGAGTTCCTTCAAGTGTTTCACTTGTGGTGGCCGAGGCCACAAGTCCTATGAGTGCACCAACAAGCGAACCATGGTCTTCAATGACGATGACACTTATGACTCACTAAGTGAAGGCAAAATGGAAGCCCTTGAGCAAGTCGCCATGCACCGCCAAGTGAGCAATAAAGAAGAACAAGTCTTCTGTGATGAAGACTCAAGTCCCGCACTTGTTGTCTCCAAAGTCTTGACTCTCCAACATCACCAAGAAGAAGACCAAAGATGCCACATATTCCACAGCAAGGCCGGCATCAATGGACGATCCGTCAAGGTCATCATCGATGGAGGGAGTTGTCATAATCTCGCAAGTGAAGAACTTTGCTCCAAGCTAGAATTTCCTAAGACGAAGCATCCACATCCATACAAAGTGCAATGGCTTAGTGACTCTGGCACCATCCAAGTCGAGCATCGAGTACAAGTCTCCTTCAAAATCGGCGCCTACGAAGACACCTTGGAGTGCGACGTCGTTCCAATGACCATTTGTCATCTTCTCCTTGGACGCCCATGGCAATTCGATAGAGGAGTCATCCACAATGGCCGAATGAACCACTACATCTTCAAGATTAAGGGCAAGGAGTACGTCCTCCGTCCAATGTCGCGAAGTCAAGTGATCGCCAACAACCAAGCCACCCATCGTGGAGATCTTAGTGAGAGAGCGAGCCACCAAAAAGAGAGTGAGTGCCACAAGCCCAAATCGAGTGCCTCCATGATGAGAGAAAACAAGAACCTAGTTCTATTTGCCACCAAACGTGAGATAAGGGAAGTGTGTGAGAACCCATCTAGTGTCCTACACGACGTCCTCATGTGCAAGGACAATGCACCACAAACTAACACTTCTCACACTCTTCCTCTAGTATAGTCTTCTCTTTTGCAGGAATTTCAAGATGTTTCCCCGATGAGCTACCTCCGGGTCTACCTCCTCTACGAGGCATTGAGACTGAATCGGCCTCATCCCCAGAGCATCTCTTCCGAACAAAGCTCCATACCGCGTCAACCCCGAAGAAACCAAAGAAATACAAAGGCAAGTAAAGCATCTCATAGACCATGGACAAGTGCGTGAAAGTTTGAGCCCTTGTGCCGTCCATGTCATTCTTGTGCCAAAATGTGACGGTAGCTTTCGCACGTGCTTTGATTGTAGACCTATCAATGCTATCACCGTTTGCTATACGTATCCCATTCCACGCCTAGATGATATGCTTGATGAGCTTAGCGGTGCCACTATCTTTTCCAAAATTGATCTTAAGAGTGGTTACAATCAAATCTGCATACAAGAGGATGATGAATGGAAAACCGCCTTCAAAACCAAGTTTGGTTTGTATGAGTGGTTAGTCATGCCTATGGGTCTCATGGAGGCACCGGGTACTTTTATGCATCTTATGAATCATGTCTTCCGCCCTTACATTGGTATATTTGTTGTGGTCTAATTTTATGATATCCTTGTTTATAGAAAATCTCTTAGAGATCATGTCAGCCATGTTCGAACCGTTTTGCAAACTCTTCGAAAAGAGAATCTCTATGCTAATATGGAGAAATGCCTTTTTGGTGTTGACAAGCTCATTTTCTTGGGTTTTGTTGTTTCCTCGAAGTGTGTTCATGGTGATGAGTCCAAGATTAATGCTATTAAGACTTGGCCGCAACCAACCAACTTGCATCAAGTGCGTAGTTTTATTGGCCTTGCGGGTTTCTATCGTCGCTTTGTGAAGGATTTTAGCACCATTGCTTCGCCTTTACATGCTTTGAGCAAGAAGAATGTGCCTTTTGTTTGGGGACCATCCCAAGATACCGCATTCAATGAGCTTAAGAATTTGCTTACTCATGCTCCCATGCTTGCCTTACCCAACTTCGACAAGCCTTTTGAGATTCATTGTGATGCTAGTGGTAATGGCATAGGAGGTGTGTTAACGCAAGAGAAGCGCCCCATAGCTTACTTTACTGAGAAACTTTCAGGAGCGTAACTCAATTACCCCATCTATGACAAAGAGCTATATGCTTTAGTCCGCGTTTTGCATGAATGGGAACATTACCTTCGTCCCCATGAGTTTATCACTCATACCAATCATGAGACTCTCAAGTATCTTAAGGGTCAAACCAAGTTGAACAAGCGTCATGCTAAGTGGAGTGAATTTATTGAGTCTTTTACTTATGTCATCAAGTACATCAAGGGTAAAGAAAACATCATCGCGGATTCTCTTTCTCGCATGTGCATGCTTGTTACACAACTTGAGTTAGATGTCATTGGCTTCGAGCATATCAAAGAATTGTATGCGCATGATGAAACTTTTGCCACTCCTTATGCAAATTTTTTGTCGCATACATCGTGGGAGCGCTATTACATCAAAGACGGCTACCTTATGAGACCTAACAAACTTTGCATCCCCAAGTCGTCCCTTCGTTTATTGCATTTGCAGGAATCACATGGAGGAGGATCAATGGGACACTTTGGACGCGATAAGACTTTCGCCACGCTCTCGAAGAGCTACTTTTGGCCAAAGATGTTTCGGGACGTCAATCGTTTCACCAACCGATGCTCTACATGTCGCAAAGCTAAGTCCAAAGCTCAATCTCATGGCCTCTATATTCCTCTACTAATTCCATACCAACCATGTGAAGACATTAGCATGGACTTTGTACTTGGTTTGCCTAGAACTAGAAATGGGAAAGATTCAATATTTGTCATTGTGGACCGTTCCTCAAAAATGGCACATTTTATTCCTTGCAACAAGATAGACGATGCTTCACATGTTGCTAATCTCTTTTGTAGGGAAATATTGCGTCTACATGGTGTGCCAAAGACTATCGTCTCGGACCGCGATGTCAAGTTCCTTAGCTACTTTTGGAAGACCCTATGCGCCATGCTCGGAATCAAGCTACTCTTCTCCACGGATTACCATCCTCAAACCGACGGCCAAACGGAGGTGACCAACTGCACACTCTCCTCTCTACTTCGAGTACTCATCAAGAAGAACATTAAGGAGTGGGTGGAGTGCCTACCTATCGCCAAGTTCACCTACAACCGGGCAATACACTCCAGAACCGGCAAGTCACCCTTCGAGGTCATCTACGGATTCAACCCATTGTCACCATTGGACATTCTTCCTCTACCACTCCAAGAGCACATCAATTTGGACGCAAGTGCACGAGCGACACATCTCAAGAAGGTTCATGAAGACACAAGAAACACCATCGAGCGCCAAGTACAACGCCTTGCGAACAAGCTCAATGTCAACAAGCACACTACGGTCTTCAATATCGGTGATCTTGTGTGGCTACACCTTCGCTAGGACCGCTTTCCCCAAGAAAGCAAGTCCAAACTTCGACCACGAGCGGACGGACCCTTCAAGGTGCTCGCACGCTACAACGACAACGCTTACAAGATCGACCTCCCCCGCGACAAGTACAACGTGAGCGATATCTTCAATGTCAAGGACCTCTCGCCTTTCCATGGTGATGAAGAATTCGATCCGAGGACGGATCTTCCCCAAGGGAGGGGTGATGATGCAGAGCATCCCAAGGTCATCCCCATGGACCTACCTACATCTCCCACGACAGCACTTGGACCAATGACAAGAGCCCGTGCGAGAGCCATTGAGAATGAGGTTCACTCTCTCCTTGTTGAACTTCCCTTTTACCCACTTGAGACATGGCTACTACCTCAAACGGAGATGCTTTGTGTGCTTAGGTACCATGTAAGGAACCAAGGAGAAGGCACGATGCAAGAAGGACATCAAGAGCATGAAGAACATCATCTCAGCTCAGTAGTCCCGAAACAACCGCCCATGCACCACCCAACTACCACTTCGGCGGTACAACCGCTCGACCACCGGTCAACTAGCGGTCAAGCTTCTAACATCAAGTGCTGCAAGGCCGGTACAGCACTAGTTTATGCCTGCAACAGCCACCTGAGTGGTACAACTGCCCCAGGCACTGGTACAACCACTGAGCATATCCAGAAACGCCTCCAGGAACCAGTACCTGAGCTCCCAGCGGTACAACCGCACCCATGACCGGAACAACCGCCCTGCCTACATGCAGCGACAGGGGTTTCACCCCATGTATCCCTCCAACTTACCCCTTGGACTATATATTGATGCGGAGCATCCCAAGGTCATCCCAATGGACCTACCATCGTCTCATCAAGTGCCTACCGGACCCATGACTCGATCACGTGCAAGAGTCCTTGAAACCGAGGTGACATCTCTCCTCTCACAATTCCACTTCGACGCACATGAAGCATGGCTACTACCTCATATGGATACCTTGTGCATACTCAGGTAAAATGGAGAAGCTAAGGAGCAAGGACAAGAAGAAGAGGAAGATGGACAAGAAGACGGAGAAGAAGAAGAAGGGCTGCAGGAAAAGTCCCAGCCACCGGACGACCGGCCGGGACCGGACGTCCGGCGCCTGAAGCGTCAGCCGAGCTCCAGCCAGCAGACGTCCAATCCAGACCGGACGACCGCTGCCCCTGCACCGGAGGCCAATGAGCGGACGTCCGGCCCCGACCGGATGATCGGTGCGACCGCACCCGTGCCAAAGTCAGCGGAAGTCCGGAGCCTCCGGACGTCCGGCACCCCCATCACAGAGCGGAACCAGTGGACGACCGGAGGACACCGAACGTCCGGCAGCTCCTGAGACACTGGACGACCAGTCCCTAGCGGACGTCCGGTACCTGTCTGCGCACAGTGTTCGGGCCCGAGGCCCATGTACCCCTTCACTTCGCCCCCATTTGCACTTAGACTATAAATGGACCCCCCATTCATCCTAGCGCTAGGGTTAGCATTGGTTTAGCTCATTTGAGAGATAGAGCATTGCTCATCCATATCGGATCTACTCCACGAGAGAGACCGCGGCCCCTCTTCGGAGAAGATCCACCTTGGATTCAAGACCCCTTTTCAAGGGAAGATCCCCTTGTGGATTCAAGACCTCCTCACGGAGAAGAACCGGTTACCGTGTATCGTCCCTAGTTGTCCGTGGATTCGTGTATCGTTCTATGTACTCGAGGATCTAGCCCATGTGTGACTTATTCGTGTCGGTTTAGTGATTTCCTCTTGTGTTTTCCTTCCGTTCATCCTCGTGTTCTTCGTGTTTTCCCCGGGATCCGCTCCTTTCGTGAAAGATCGGGCGATTAGGGTCTCCCCTACATCATCTTGGTATACGAGCAAGGTTGATCACGATTTCGGAGCCCCCCTCTTCGTTTTTCTAGCTTGATTTTGTTGTTTTTCATCTAATCCGAAAATCCCCACAAAAATAGCCGCCAAAAATTCTTGTGTTTTGTGAGTTTTGATGATGTTTTGTTGGTTTTGATCCGTGAATTTGTTGTGTTGCAAGTGGATCTCGCCTTCCCCCACCATTTCCACCTCGAAATCCCTCCCAAAATCCCCAAAATCACCTCCCGGATCTGAAATTTCGCGTTGACCCCGACCACCGGACGACCGTCACTTCACCGGACGTCCGGCGACCCAGGAAGCACCGGACGTCCGACCTTACCGGACGACCGGCGACCGGACATCCGTCCACTTACCGACCATTCCTCTACACCACCTCCAACTTCCGCAAACCGTTCCAATATCCCAACCCACACCACCACTTACCGCTACCTACTCCGACGATTTTGTCGCACTTGGTTTTGAGAATTTGAGTTGCGGTACCGTATCCTTTTGTGTTTCGGCTATCTAGGTACGGTTCGACATCGACATCACCGCCGCTCATCTTCGCCACGGACGCGTCATCAACAACGACCACCTCGACTACGACTTGGTATTCGTGCCTCCACATTTTGACACCATACCGGAAGCAAGACCGGTAACCTCATCTTGGTATTGGACATATCACTCTTGCCATTACATTGATAGCCATCATCAGCCTTACTCCTTTGCGTTGCTTACCCATCGAGACTAGCCATTGAGTATTGCCGGCAACGAGACTTGTGCACATTTAGTGATCATACTTCCCATAGCATACCATACATACATCATTGTTGCCTATATTGGTATCATCTCTTGTGTCACAAAGTTGTCATCGCATACTCACTTGCTATCTTGGTTCGTCAAGCATTGCATGAGAAAAGAGCTCAAACATCAAAGAGCCAAACCAAGCTTTTAAGCAAAGAGGAAAGATAAGCAAAGAGCTTTTAAGCAAGAACCATAGCATCATACAACATTAAGATTGTCATACTCGATCATCTTGGATCATATCATAGCAACACCTTGCATAAAACATATTTGGGATAGAAGTCGTTGCATTTTTGCTAAGTAGGTTGTGCACAAGTTCTTGTATCCGCCTATCGTGCAATCGTGCTAGCGTCTCTCTAGTGTTGTGCAACAAGAGCATTTTTGTGGATTCCACATTTTGGCTCACCCTTGGTTGCACAACCCCACTTATCTTTTTGCGTGTGTGTTTCCGTGTACCGTATATGCTTGGTCTACTTGTTACATTGCATCTTGCGAATCTTCTCCAACATTATTGAATCTTGCTTACATTCACATTAAAAATTGTGCCACCATCCTAACCAAGCTCCACCATAAGCTTTTACTTGTGTAGGTGTGAGAAACCGACGAGAATTCGTACCAATTGGGCTATTTCCTTGTCCTACATTGGAGTGATCATCGATTCACTTTCAACTTCGGTCAAGGTACATTTGGTATTCGTTCTTCTCTTTCTACCACTCACATTGTCTTGGAATGATGGATAGGCCAAGTACTTCTACCAACCCACTCTTCATGGAGCAAGACGACGACATGAACTCCTTCGTCACCAAGAGTCACCTCTTTGGTGCACAACGTGCTTTGCATCAAGAGCAACAAGCTATGAGTGAACGCATCGACAACCTTGCCGCCGACTTGCGACTTTCCGAGCAACGTACAAGGGACTACTTCGACCACAAGCTCGACGATCACAAGCAAGAGAATGACGCAAGGATGGACGAGATTCGCGCTTTGTTGCTCAATCGCTCTTCTTCCACTTCAAGAAGGAGCCGTTCAAGTCGCCATTTCCGACTCAAGTACACCGACATCGAACACTCTTCGTCGAGCCGCGCGCACCGACCGTCAAGCAAACCTCAATCCGCATCGGGACACCGACTCTCAAGAGCGCCGACGACGTCAAGCCGAAGAAGCCTTTGCGCTAGCTCGAGAACGGCAACAACAACGCCAACATGAAGAGGAAGAACGCGCGCGTCTACACCAAAATGCACAAAATGCCGAGGCTCAACGTCAAGAACAACAACTCCGTGACGCTCAAGCACTTGAGGCGCAACAAGCTCTACATGATGCGAGTCGAGCCGTTGCCGACCGAGGCCGACAAGCCCGTGAAGAAGAGGAAGCACTTCGCGAAGAACTTCATGAACGACGATTTCAAGCTCGCATGCATCGTCTAGTTCCCCCTCGAGCTCGACGCGTTCCTCCACAAGCTCGCCAAGACCATCAAGTTCATCAAGAGCATGAAGACAATGGGAATCCTCGACAAGAGCAACACGAGGTTGACAACCCTCCGCGTCAAGAGCACCACGAGTTGGACAATCATCTACAACATGGGCGTCATCATCCCCGACCCCAACACAATGAAGAGCAACATGCTACGGCAAGCTCAAGTTCACCATGCCCAAGTTCAATGGAAGCAACGATCCCGAAGAATACCTTTCATGGGCATTGAAAGTTGACAAGATCTTCCGTTTGCACAATTATGAAGAAGAGAAGAAGATCGCGATGGCATCCCTTGAGTTCCAAGACTATGTCCTCATTTGGTGGGAACAAGTCATTGAGCGCCGAGAGGCAAGAGGTGATCCACCCATCACTACTTGGGCACAAATGAAGGATGTCATGAGAGCACGCTTCGTGCCTACCTACTACAACCGCGACCTCTTCAAGAAACTCCAACAACTCAAGCAAGGAACCAAGAGCGTTGAAGAATACTACAAGGAGATGGAGATTGCAATGATAAGAGCCAATGTGACGGAAGATGATGAGCAAACTATGGCACGTTTCTTGAATGGACTCAATCATCCTATCAAGAAGATCGCCGACTTCCAACCATACTCAAATCTCATCGAGCTCGTGCACCAAGCTACCAAAGCGGAACGCCAAGTGCAAGATGATTTCAAGTATGCCAAGTTCTCATCCAAGTCCTACGGTTTCTCCAATAACCAAGCTTCAACGACTCCAACACCGACTACAAGACCTCTACTTCCAACATCGACAAGTCGACTTCCAAGAAAGCTTCGCCTACTACAAGCAACTTCAAGCCGAGAGCTTCATCATCATCAACCCCTACCGATGAGACCGTCAAGACGAGTTCCCTCAAGTGTTTCACTTGCGGAGGCCGAGGCCACAAGTCCTATGAGTGCACCAACAAGCGCACCATGATCTTCAACGACGATGGCACTTATGATTCCATGAGCGAAGGAGAAATGGAAGCCCTTGAGCAAGTCGCCATGCACCGCCAAGTGAACAATGAAGAAGAACAAGTCTTTTGTGATGAAGACTCAAGTCCCGCACTTGTTGTCTCCAAAGTCTTGACTCTCCAACATCACCAAGAAGAAGACCAAAGATGCACCATATTCCACACCAAGGCCGGCATCAATGGACGATCCGTCAAGGTCATCATCGATGGAGGGAGTTGTCACAATCTCGCAAGTGAAGAACTTTGCTCCAAGCTCCAATTGCCCAAGACGAAGCATCCACATCCATACAAAGTGCAATGGCTTAGTGACTCCGGCACTATCCAAGTCGAGCACCGAGTACAAGTCTCCTTCAAAATCGGTGCCTACGAAGACACCTTGGAGTGCGACGTCATCCCAATGACCATTTGCCATCTTCTCCTTGGACGGCCATGGCAATTCGATAGAGGAGTCGTCCACAATGGGCGTACAAACCACTATAGCTTCAAGATGCAAGGAAAGGAGTTTGTGTTACGACCTATGTCTCCAAGCCAAGTGATCGCCGATAAGCAAGCCACCCATCGTGGAGAGAATGGTGAGAGAGTGAGCCACCAAAAAGAGAGTGAGCGCCACAAGCCCAAATTGAGTGCCTCCACGATGAGCGAAAACAAGAACCTA
Organism: Triticum urartu; assembly: GCF_003073215.2. Classification (NCBI taxonomy): domain Eukaryota; kingdom Viridiplantae; phylum Streptophyta; class Magnoliopsida; order Poales; family Poaceae; genus Triticum; species Triticum urartu. The sequence continues at coordinate 252,320,294 of NC_053027.1, read as the reverse complement.
GTTCTATTTGCCACCAAACGTGAGATGAGAGAAGTGTGTGAGAACCCATCTAGTGTCCTACACTACGTCCTCGTGTGCAAGGACAATGCACCACAAACTAACACTTCTCACACTCTTCCTCTAGTGTTGTCTTCTCTTTTGCAGGAATTTCAAGATGTTTTCCCCGATGAGCTACCTCCGGGACTACCTCCACTACGAGGCATTGAGCACCGCATCGACCTCATCCCCGGAGCACCGCTTCCGAACAAAGCTCCCTACCGCGTCAACCCCGAAGAAACCAAAGAAATTCAAAGGCAAGTAAAGCATCTCATAGACCATGGACATGTGCGTGAAAGTTTGAGCCCTTGTGCCGTACCGGTCATTCTTGTGCCAAAACGTGACGGTAGTTTTCGCATGTGCTCCGATTGTAGACCTATCAATGCTATCACCATTCGTTATAGGTATCCCATTCCACGCCTAGATGATATGCTAGATGAGCTTAGTGGTGCCACTATATTTTCCAAAATTGATCTTAAGAGTGGTTACTATCAAATCCGCATACAAGAGGGTGATGAATGGAAAACCGCATTCAAAACCAAGTTTGGTTTGTATGAGTGGTTAGTCATGCCTATGGGTCTCTCGGAAGCACCGGGCACTTTTATGCGCCTTATGAATCATGTCTTTCGCCCTTACATTGGTATATTTGTTGTGGTTTACTTCGATGACATTCTTGTGTTTAGCAAATCTATCAAGAGCATGTCACCCATGTCCGCACCGTTTTGCAAACTCTTAGAAAAGAGCGTCTCTATGCTAATATGGAGAAATGCCTTTTTGGTGTTGATAAGCTCGTTTTCTTGGGTTTTGTGGTCTCTTCTAAGGGTGTTCATGTAGATGAGTCCAAGATCAATGCTATTAAGACTTGGCCGCAACCAACCAACTTGCATCAAGTGCGTAGTTTTCTTGGTCTTGCGGGTTTCTATCGTCGCTTTGTGAAGGATTTTAGCACCATTGCTTCGCCTTTGCATGCTTTGAGCAAGAAGAATGCGCCGTTTATTTGGGGACCATCCCAAGATACCGCATTCAATGAGCTTAAGAATTTGCTTACTCATGCTCCCGTGCTTGCTTTACCCAACTTCGACAAGCCTTTTGAGATTCATTGCGATGCTAGCGGTAATGGCATAGGAGGTGTGTTAACGCAAGAGAAGCGCCCCATAGCTTACTTTAGTGAGAAACTTTCCGGAGCGCAACTCAACTATCCCATCTATGACAAAGAGCTATATGCTTTAGTCCGCGTTTTACATGAATGGGAACATTACCTTCGTCCCCATGAGTTTATCATTCATACCGATCATGAGACCCTCAAGTATCTCAAGGGTCAAACTAAGTTGAACAAGCGTCATGCTAAATGGAGTGAATTCATTGAGTCTTTTCCCTATGTCATCAAGTACATCAAGGGTAAAGAAAACATCGTCAGCGGATGCTCTTTCCCGCATATGCATGCTAGTCACGCAACTTGAGTTAGATGTCATTGGCTTCGAGCATATCAAAGAATTGTATGCGCATGATGAAACTTTTGCCACTCCTTATGCCAAGTGTTTGTCGGCATACATCGTGGGAACGCTATTACATCAAAGACGGCTACCTTATGAGAGCTAACAAACTTTGCATCCCCAAGTCGTCCCTTCGTTTATTGCTTTTGCAGGAATCGCATGGAGGAGGATTAATGGGACACTTTGGACGCGATAAGACGTTCGCCACGCTCTCGAAGAGCTACTTTTGGCCAAAGATGTTTCGGGACGTCAATCGCTTCACCAACCGATGTTCGACATGCCGCAAAGCTAAGTCCAAAGCTCAATCTCATGGCCTCTATATGCCTCTACCGATTCCATACCAACCTTGGGAAGACATTAGCATGGACTTTGTACTTGGTTTGCCTAGAACTCGCAATGGGAAAGATTCCATATTTGTCGTTGTGGACCGTTTCTCCAAAATGGCACATTTTATTCCTTGTCACAAGATAGACGATGCTTCACATGTTGCTAATCTCTTTTGTAGGGAAATATTGCGTCTCCATGGTGTGCCAAAGACAATTGTCTCGGACCGCGACGTCAAGTTCCTTAGCTACTTTTGGAAGACCCTATGCGCCAAGCTCGGAATCAAGCTACTCTTCTCCACGGCGTACCATCCTCAAACCGACGGCCAAAAGGAGGAGTGGGCAGGAGTGCCTACCTATCGCCGAGTTCGCCTACAACCGAGCAAGACACTCAACAACCGGCAAGTCCTTTCGAGGTCGTTTACGGATTCAACCCATTGTCACCATTGGACATTCTTCCTCTACCACTCCAAGAGCGCATCAATTTGGACGCAAGTGCGCGTGTGACACATCTCAAGAAGATGCATGAAGATACAAGAAACACCATCGAGCGCCAAGTTCAACGCCTTGCGACCAAGCTCAACTTCAACAAGCAACCTATGGTCTTCAACATTGGTGATCGAGTGTGGCTACACCTTCGCAAGGACCGCTTCCCACAAGAACGCAAATCCAAGCTTCGACCGAGCGGATGGACCCTTCAAGGTGCTTGCACGCTACAACGACAACGCTTACAAGATCGACCTCCCGCGCGAAACGCCTTGCGACCCAGCTCAATGTCAACAAGCACCCCATGATATTCAACATTGGAGACCACATGTGGCCACACCTTCGCAAGGACCGCTTTCCCCAAGAATGCATGATGAGGACATCAATACCATCGTTACACCCACAGCCCCTACTGCTATACATACTGGACCAATTACTAGAGCTCGCGCACGCCAATTGAATTATCAGGTACTTTCGTTTCTTGGTAACGATTCTAATGTTCATGAGAATACGATGCTACCTAAATTCGATACATTTATTTTGCTTACAAATGAAGGGCCTAGCTTGGACAAGAAAGAAGAACCTTGGAGTAGGTTCAAGCATGGAGATGATGGCATGCGCAAGGGGATCAAGAACGGAGTTACACGTGATTATTGCAGGACTTTGAAGCCACCATAAGGAGTGCATGAAGCCTTGGACGAAATATACAAGATGCCACTTCATAAATTTCGTCCAGAGGCTATTTTAGGTGCTGCATCACCTTATTATTGGTCCAGGCCCATGTATTTTCGAAATACTTAAGTATAGTCTGTTTTTAGAGTCCGTATGTGTGGGGAAACAAGAGTTAGGGTTGGTTTCGAACCCATCCTCCAAGGGCCACGAAATCCCCCCCTCTTCCTCCATATATACAGCCCTTAGGGCATCGTTTAGACTTTGGGTTTTGTTTAGATTAAAGTTCACCATAGCTGCAATTTCGCGTACTTCGTTTGTGTTCAACGACCAGACAAAGGCTTCACAGAACCCCACCTTGATCAATAAAGCTTTCATCTTATATTCGCAATATATCTAGATTGCAATCTTAGTTTCTTGCTTCTTCTTCATTTGCCTGCAGGAAACAGACCTTCGTCGTCAGGATGATCGTGCTCCAGCATGGTCAATAACCTCTCGGAGTCGGTTTAGCGATTGCTAAGGTGCGACGTCCTCGCACGTTCGTAGTCGGATCGTCAAAGTCGATTTCCTCCAAAATGATAGCCACCACCTCATTGAAAGACGGGACACCTTTGCCTCTATCAAGTGGTATCAGATTTCCAGGTTGCTCAGTGAGATTTTACTGTTTTCGTAGTTTAGATCGAGTCTGTTCTTCATACCTATAGTCCACGAAAAAGCCAAAAAAATTAGGGTTAGTTCTTCCTATCCGAACCAATCTGAGCCTTTGCATAATCTTTTCTGCATTTGCTTTGTTGAATTTGCGGTTGCATCGTCATGTCAAGTTGTTGGTCTTAGCGTCTAGTCCTTTAGAGTTTCGAGTTCTGTTCACAGGTTATCACGTCGCCGCTGCCATATATCACCACCGCATCATCATCATCGCTGCTGCCATATACCACCACCACACCATCTTCATCGTCGCTCCCATATACCGCCACCACATATTCACCACCAATCCGAGTCCATATACGCCACCATCACGCCAATCCGAGTCCTCCTGCAACATATATCCGTCACCAGTCCGATTTCCACCAGATTTATCACCGCCACCAGTCTGAGTTCCACCAGATTCATCCCCGCCACTAGTCCTAGTCCGACTCCAGTATTTCTTGCTTTGTTTTCGAGTTCCAGATCACGCGATACTTCGAGTCGTGACAGAGTCGGACTCCCGAACTTTCGTGCTACCCGCAGAAGAAAAATAGTTCCAAACTAAAAAAAACTAAGCCTGCAAAATTCTGGCTAGGCAGTTTTTAGACCATTTGTAGACTTTTTCGAAAAAAAATTGTTGTGGAGCAAAAAAAAGAGGAAAAAAAGTGCAAAAAAAAAAGAAAAAAAATTCAGAGCGTGCTCCTCCCTTGTTTACGTGCAGCGCCGTGATTTTGTTAGTGTTCTAGCATCGCGTCTCTAGCACGGTCTAGCCTAGGACCAGCACAGTACAGTCTGTGAGCGTTTATTCAACTTTGCATCTCTAAATTGATTATTGCTGACCATTTTAGCTACCATATTATAAGCCTTCCCAGCTCCACATACATCTACGTCGTGCGTTTGACTCTCCCAGGTAATCGCTCTATCCAACCTTTGAGAGTTTTGACTACAACGGTTGCCGATCACCACCTGCTGCTGGGTAAGAACTGGTAAGAATTTGAGATTCTCTTGCTGGATTTGTGATACACAACCACCACCACTTCCTAGTAGTTTGTAGGATCATATTCTTGTGTGTTTCTATTGCTGCTAACCATGGCAGGATCACAAGCCGATGAGACAGATTGGGAGAACATGACGAACAAAGAGCTACATGATAAATTTCAGCAAATGATGAGTGGACAGGTGCAAGATGTGCTAAACAGATTTGAAGATGCCATGGAGAACATAGATGGCATGGAGAAGACATTTGAAACAAAGCTCGATAACAAGTTTAATGAATTGCTCGTGCATCTTCCACCACCACCACCGGCTACACCTAACGCACCTCTCCAACAACAACAACATCGCCTTCGGAATCAAGTGGGACGTGCACTGCGCATTCCCCTTGAGCCTGGTCAAAATTCTGGTGCCGCTGTTGATGCTTCTATAGCTCCTTCTGCTACTGCAGAGGTGGAGGACCATTATGAGGATGAGGTTGATCAAAATCAGAAATACGTGCAACCACCAGCACCACTGCCACCAGGTCATCCTCATGCATATCATCTCAATGGTAGGGCTGCACAACCACCTCACGTACGTGATCATGACCATCTCCCTAAACTGAAATTGAACATTCCACCATTTGAGGGTAGATATGTTCCTGATATATATCTTACTTGGGAGTTAGAAACTGAACAACAAGTTACATGTTTACAATATCCTGAGGAGAGACGTGTTCCTGCTGCTGTTTGTGCTTTCACTAGCTTCGCATGTGTTTGGTGGTCTGAACATTGTAGATTATCAACTATTCCAGCTACATGGGCTGCTTTGAAAACTGCTATGCGTACTCGTTGGGTTCCACCATATTATCAACGTGAATTACTTCAAAAATTACAGCGTTTAAGACAAGGAAAAAATTCTGTAGAAGAATATTATCAGGAATTACAAACTGGCATGATTAGATGTGGTATTGTTGAGGAGACTGAAGCTATGCTTGCACGTTTTATGGGTGGATTAAATAGAGAGATTCAGACCATTCTAGAGTATAAGGAGTATACTAATATCACTCGTTTATTCCATCTCGCTTGTAAAGCTGAACATGAAGTGCAGGATCGACAGGCATTGGTGCGAACTAACTTTTATGCAGGTTGATCTTCATCATGGACACCTCGTGCATCCTCTATTTCCACTGCACCAGCATCTGCATCAGGTGCCACCTCCAGCCCTGATACAAGAAAGCAAGCACAACCACCACTATCTGCCAAGAGCACACCTGCTGGGCCTGCACAGAGTTCTTCTTCTTCCATGGCATCAACAGGGCACACAAGTGATATTATTTGTTGTCGTTGTTAGGGAAGAGGACATTTTGCAAGAGAATGCAAATCTCAGCGTGTGATGATTGTTACTGAGGATGGTGGGTATGAGTCCACTAGTGACTATGATGAGGATACTTTGGCTCTTATTACACATGAAGAACACGGTGGAGAGGATTCTGATCATGAGACACAATACATGGCTGCTGAAGATGCTGATAGGTATGAATGTTTAGTTGCTCAACGTGTTTTGAGTGTGCAGGTTACACAAGCTGAGCAAAATCAGAGGCATAATTTGTTCCATACAAAGGGAGTTGTGAAGGAACGTTCTGTTCGCATCAACATAGATGGAGGGAGCTGCAATAACTTGGCTAGCATGGAGATGGTGGAGAAGCTATCTCTCACCACAATACCACATCCACATCCTTACTACATCCAATAGTTCAACAACAGTGGCAAAGTTAAGGTAACACGTACTGTTCTTGTGCATTTTAGTATCTCTACATATGCTGATTATGTTGATTGTGATGTGGTACCTATGCAAGCATATTCCTTATTACTTGGTAGACAATGGCAATTTGATAAAAATTCTGTACACCATGGTAGAAACAATCAGTATACTCTTGTTCATAAGGATAAAAATATTACTTTGTTTCCTATGACTCCTGATTCCATTTTGAAAGATGATATTAATAGAGCTAATAAAGCAAAACAGGAGAAAAATAAGAGTGAAAATCAGATTGTGGCAAAAGAATTTGAGCAACAAATGAAGCCTAATAATAAACCATCTACTGTTGTTTCTGAAATTAAATTGAAAAGTGCATGTTTACTTGCCACCAAATCTGATATTGATGATCTAGATTTTAGCAAATCTGTTTGCTATGCTTTTGTGTGCAAAGAGGCTTTATTTTCATTCGAGTACGTGCCTTCCTCTTTGCCTCCTGCTGTCACTAACATTTTGCGGGAGTTCGCTGACGTCTTTCCACAAGACGTGCCACCGGGATTACCACCTATTAGAGGGATTGAGCATCAAATTGACTTAATTCCCGGTGCATCATTACCCGACCGTGCACCATACCGTACCAATCCAGAGGAGACGAAGGAGATTATGCGTCAAGTACAAGAACTGCTCGACAAAGGTTATGTACGCGAATCCCTTAGTCCTTGTGTTGTTCCTATCATTTTAGTGCCGAAAAAGGATTGTACGTCGCGTATGTGCGTTGATTGTAGAGGCATTAATAATATTACTATTCGTTGTCGTCATCCTATTCCTAGGCTAGATGATATGCTTGATGAATTGAGTGGATCTACAATATTCTCCAAAGTTGATTTGCGTAGTGGATACCATCAAATTCGTATGAAATTGGGAGATGAATGGAAAACATCATTTAAAACTAAGTTTGGATTATATGAGTAGTTAGTCATGCATTTTGGGTTAACTAATGCACCTAGTACTTTAATGAGATTAATGAACGAAGTTTTACGTGCTTTCATTGGACGGTTTGTGGTAGTTTACTTTGATGACATATTGATTTATAGCAAATCTTTGGAGGAACATTTGGAACATTTACATGCTATTTTTATTGCTCTTCGTGATGCACGTTTGTTTGGTAACCTTGGAAAGTGCACCTTTTGCACCGACCGGGTATCTTTTCTTGGCTATGTTGTTACTCCACAAGGAATTGAAGTTGATAAAGCCAAGATTGAAGCTATTGAGAGTTGGCCGCAGCCCAAAATGGTCACACAAGTGAGGAGTTTCCTTGGCCTCGCTGGATTCTCTAGGCGTTTTGTGAGAGATTTCAGCACCATTGCTGCACCTCTCAACAAGATTACAAAGAAGGATGTGCCTTTTGTCTGGGGTACCGCACAGGAAGAATCCTTCACGGTATTGAAAGATAAGTTGACACATGCTCCTTTACTCCAACTTCCTGATTTTAATATGACTTTTGAGCTTGAATGTGATGCTAGTGGAATTGGATTAGGAGGTGTGTTATAACAAGATGGCAAACCTGTTGCATACTTTTCTGAAAAATTGATTGGGCCTAGTCTGAACTATTCTACTTATGATAAAGAATTATATGCTCTTGTTCGGACCTTAGAAACATGGCAACATTATTTATGGCCCAAGGAATTTGTTATACATTCTGATCATGAATCTTTGAAACACATTAAAAGTCAAGCAAAACTGAACCGTAGACATGCTAAACGGTTGAATTCATTGAGACTTTCCCTTATGTCATTAAGCAGAAGAAGGGTAAAGAAAATGTTATTGCTGATTCATTGTCTCGTCGTTATACTATGCTTTCACAACTTGACTTTAAAATATTTGGTTTGGAGACTATCAAAGATCAATATGTGCATGATGCTGAATTTCAAGATGTATTGCATAATTGTAAGGAAAGGAGAATTTGGAACAAGTTCATTCTTAACGATGGATTTGTGTTTCGTGCTAACAAGCTATGCATTCCAGCTAGCTCCGTTCATCTTTTGTTGTTGCAGGAGGCACATGGAGGAGGATTAATGGGACACTTTGGCGTCAAGAAGACAGAAGATATACTTGCTACACATTTCTTTTGGCCAAAGATGAGACGGGATGTTGAGCGTTTCGTTGCTCGCTGCACTACATGTCAAAAAGCTAAGTCACGACTCAATCCTCATGGTTTATATATGCATTTTCCTGTACCTAGTGTTCCTTGGGAGGATATATCTATGGACTTTGTTTTAGGTTTACCTCAAACAAAGAAGGGGAGGGATAGCATATTTGTTGTCGTGGATAGGTTCTCGAAAATGGCACACTTTATACCATGTCATAAAAGCGATGATGCTGTTAATGTTGCTGATTTGTTCTTTCGTGTAGTTATTCGCTTGCATGGTGTGCCAAATACTATTGTTTCAGATCATGATACTAAATTTCTTAGCCACTTTTGGAGATGTTTATGGGCTAAGTTGGGGACTAAACTGCTTTTTAGTACTACTTGTCACCCCCAAACTAATGGACAAACTGAAGTAGTCAATAGAACATTGTCTACTATGCTTAGGGATGTTTTGAAGAATAACAAGAAAATGTGGGAAGAATGCTTGCCTCATATTGAATTTGCTTATAATCGTTCATTGCATTCTACTACTAAGATGTGCTCTTTTGAAATTGTGTATGGTTTCCTCCCTCGTGCACCTATTGATTTGTTGCCTCTTCCATCTTCGGAGAAGGGTAATTTTGATGCTAAAGAACGTGTTGAATTGATTTTAAAAATGCATGAGTTAACTAAGGAAAACATTGAGCGTATGAATGCTAAATATAAACTTGCTAGAGATAAGGGTAGAAACCATGTTGTGTTTGCACCTGGAGATCTTGTTTGGTTACATTTGCGTAAGGATAGATTTCCTAATTTGCGCAAATCAAAGCTAATGCCACGTCCTGATGGTCCTTTTAAGGTGTTAGAGAAAATAAATGATAATGCATATAAACTTGAGCTGCCTGCAGATTTTGGTGTTAGTCCCTGAGGGAGTCCTGGATTAGGGGGTGTCCGGATAGCCGGACTATACCTTCGGCCGGACACCTGGACTATGAAGATACAAGACTGAAGACTTCGTCGCATGTCCGGAAGGGACTTTCCTTGGCGTGGAAGGCAAGCTTGGCGATACAAATATGTAGATTTCCTACCATTGTAACCAACTCTGTGTAACCCTAGCCCTCTCTGGTGTCTATATAAACCGGAGGGTTTTAGTCCGTAGCAACAACAATCATACCATAGGCTAGCTTCTAGGGTTTAGCCTCGTGGTAGATCTACTCTTGTACTACCCATATCATCAATATTAATCAAGCAGGACGTAGGGTTTTACCTCCATCAAGAGGGCCCAAACCTGGGTAAAATATTGTGTCCCCTGCCTCCTGTTACCATCCGCCTAGACGCACAGTTCGGGACCCCCTACCCGAGATCCGCCGGTTTTGACACCGACATTGGTGCTTTCATTGAGAGTTCCTCTGTGTCGTCGCCATCAAGAAGGATGCCTCATCCCATCTTTAAAGACGGCACCGTTGCTAAGGGAGCTTTGGCTGTCGGCTAGACTCTCAGGCTAGGTGGTTTCCTTATGACCGCCCGTTCGGCTGCTGCGCCGACGATGACCTCTCGGGTCATCGAAAGCAATCTTCACATCAGCTCGGAATTTGCCGAGCAGCTAGATCCAATGGAGCTCTCTTCCCTAAACGAGCTCTTGGATTGCTTCGCCGCCCTGGGAGTCGCTACGGATTACGACCAGATTGGGCCTAAACCCGATCTGAGAGAGATTAACTCTCCCCAGGTCACCCATCATGTTGCCGTGGTAGAGGGACAGTGCGGAGACCCTTCATCTATCTTAAGGACTAGCTATGTCCGGATTCCCGATCCCTCCAAGCCGGATACCCACGGAGGGGAGGACATCACTCAAGACCTGAACTTAAAGTCGGGCGACGGGCTAAATTCATTGGACAGCATCCAAGAATCCAAATGTCCGAGTTCGGAAACTCCTTGGCCCCTGGGTCTCAGATTGGGTGAGGTTTCGGATTTGAGTCCACCCACCCACCCGTACATAAGTGACCTATCTCAAATTAGGCAAGAGCCCGAAGAAACAGTACATCATTACTAGGCTAGATTCCTCCTGGTTATGAACATGATAAAGGACTGCCACGAGGAGGACGCAATTTCATTCTTCTGCAATAATTGCACGGACAAGGGAATCCTCAACGCCATAAGTTGCCGTGATATTACACGCTTCGCTGACTTGGCGTCCATAGTATGAAAGTACTGTGTGATGGAAAGCGCCTGGAAAACCGAAATAAAATTTTGGGACAAGCCGGCCTTGAATACAAACCCAGTACGAAATAAAAGGGTGCATCATCGCCAGACACCCGGGTTCAATACCAAAAAGCAAAAGCCCTCTACAGGGCACGGAACCGTGCTGGAAGGATGGCTTAATGGACCCTGTAAAATTCATAGTGCAGAGGGCGCCACACCAACTCATAGGATTAGAGCATGTTGGATACTCCGGCAGGTGGCAAAAATTGGCGAAGATCTTCTAATTCCAGAAGCCACAAAAAGCCACGCTAGAGACACCAGTACGGTATCAACAGTCTTCGAGACTTTCGCATCAAATAATATGCGAAAAAGAACACTCCGCAGCCTTGCCGAAGTCTACCAAGTAGCAACAATAAACCCATGGAGTGACACGGCTATTACTTTTAACGCCAGTGATGAACCTAAATTCTGAACAGCCCGAGCACCAGCCGCATTAGTCCTCAGTCCAATAGTGGACGGCTTTCGTCTTACCAAGGTACTCATGGATGGCGGCAGCGGATTGAACCTCATTTATGAGGAAACCCTTCAAAAAATGGAAATAGACTGGAACCGCATTGAGCGAAGTAGCACAACCTTTAGAGGAATAATCCCCAGTCGGGAAGCGCGATGTACAGGAAAAATCACACTAGATGTGGTGTTCGGCACGCCGGATAATTACAGGTCCGAAGAGGTCACGTTCCAAGTGGCCCCGTTCAGTAGCGGATATCACGCTCTGCTAGGGCGGGAAGCATTGACAATCTTCCAAGCAATACCCCATTACAGGTACATGAAGCTCAAGATGCTCGGGCCTAACGGAATCATCACTCTCGCTAGTGATCCGGACATAGCACTCCGCGCCGAAAACAAGGAAGCCGCACTGGCCCTCGAGGCGCTATCCGAAGCCCTGGCGGCTGAGGAACTGACTGCGCTGCGCTCCTTAGTGAATAGGGACGATGTGATACTCGACAAAAGATCCAAGTCCACCTCCTTTAAACCGGCGGACGAAATAGTCAAATTCCAGGTTCATCCAACGGACCCCAGTAAAACAGCTTCCATCGGAGCACAGTTAAACCCTGATGTAGACGCCGCACTGTGAGAGTTCCTACGAGAGAACTGGGACATTTTCGCCTTGCACCCTTCAGACATGCCAGGAATCCCATGCAGGCTGGCCGACACAGCTTAAATATCCTAAAAGGATTCAAGCCAGTCAAACAGGCTCTTCGGCGTTTTTCCGAACCTAAGAGACAGGCCATGGGAGAGGAACTAGCCAAGCTACTAGAGGCCGGATTCATCAAAGATATGAAACACCTGGACTGGCTAGCAAACCTGGTGATGGTACCAAAGAAGGACAAATCCTGGCGCCTGTGCGTTGATTTTAAAGACCTTAACAAGGCTTGCCCAAAGGATCCCTTCCCCCTCCCCCGCATCAATCAAATTATCGACGCTACTGCAGGACACGATTCGTTGTGTTTCCTCGACGCATACTCCGACTACCATCAAATAAAGATGGCAAAGTCAGACCAAGCCGCAACGGCATTCATCACACCATACGGCCCATTCTGCTTCAACACAATGCCCTTCGGGCTCAAAAACGCCGGCGCATGATTCAGACATGTGTGGCAAACCAGATCGGCAAAACAGTGGAGGCATACGTAGATGATGTGGCCGTTAAAACAAGACATGTCGAATCTCTAGTAGACGACTTGAGGCTAACATTCGGTAACCTCCGAACATACGACATCAAGCTCAACCCGGAAAAATGTGTTTTCGGCGTTCCAGCCGGAAAGCTCTTGGGCGAACCAATGCTATTATACATTGCAGCAACCCATCAGGTCATAAGCGCAGTGCTCGTCGTCGAACGAGAAATGGACGGACACAAATTCCCCCTTCAAAAGCCGGTCTACTATGTGTCCACTGTCCTTCCTCCATGCAAGTCACGGTACCCGCATTATCAAAAGATTGCGTACGCGGTATTTATGGCATCCCAGAAGCTGCGACACTACTTTCAAGAGTGTTCAATAACAGTAGCCTCGGAAGTGCCAGTTAATGATATTATAAACAACCGCGACCCGATGGGCCGGATTGCAAAATGGGCCATTGAGCTCCTCCCGTTCGACATAACTTACAAGCCACGACGAGCTATCAAGTCGCAAGTTTTGGCCGACTTCGTCACAGAATGGACGGAGGCCGAACTCCCTAAAGAGTACGGCACATATTCAAACTGGGTCATGCACTTCGACGACTCCAAAATGTTGGCTGGTCTAGGGGCTGGCGTCGTTTTGACGTCCCCCACAGGAGACACAGTTCAATACGTACTCCAGATAATGTACACAGACTCCAACAATGCAGCCGAATATGAGGCCCTTTTACATGGTCTCCGGATGGCAGTATCCATGGGCATTCAACGCCTAGAGGTGCGCGGGGACTCGAACCTCGCAATATCCCAAATAAATAGAGACTTTGATGCCAAGGATCCAAAAATGGCAGCTTATCGCAACGCTGTCCTAAAAATGTCAGCTCGGTTCGAAGGGCTCGAATTTGACCATATAGCCCGGGAAAATAATCAGGCGGCAGATGTCCTGGCACGCATCCGCGCAAAACGCAATGCAGTCCCCCCAACATCTTCTTGGAAAGGCTGTTCAAGCCATCCGTAGTATGGGAAGGGGAACCCGGCAATAACAGCCCGGACCCAACCGCACTGCCCGACACCGAACACTCTGACATAATTGGAGGCTCTGCCAATGAAATTACACCTTCAGCCCACGTAATAATGGTCGTCATCGCCCCGTGGACAGAACCATTCCTCACCTACCTTACTAGGCAAGAACTCCCTGAGGACCAAAATGAGGCACGCTGCATAGTGCGGCGATGTAAAGCCTATAAAGTCCATGAGGAAGAGCTTTATAAGAAAAGCGCTATCGGAGACCTTCAAAGGTGCATCTCCGAAGAGGAAGGGCGGAACCTCCTGGCTGAAATTCATGCCGGACTCGGTGGTCATCACGCTGCAGCTCGGTCCCTTGTAAGCAAGGCCTTCCGTATAGGCTTTTATTGGCCGACGGCCCGGCCAGACGCCCAGGACTTAGTCCAACGATGCTTTGGTTGCCAGCTTTTTGCAAACCAAAGCCATATGCCACCCACCGCCCTCCAAACTATCCCCATCACTTGGCCCTTCGCGGTCTGGGGGCTTGACATGGTTGGACCCCTTAAAGGCGGAACCTACAAGAAAAAATACTTACTGGTCATGGTGGATAAGTTCACCAAATGGATAGAAGCCAAGCCTGTTAAGACCGCCGAATCTGGACTAGTGATAGACTTTATATCCGGGGTTGTACACCGTTACGGCGTCCCCCATAGCATCATCACTGATAACGGCACGAACTTTATGGCCGACGAGGTAAAACTCTGGTGCAAAAACATGGGCATCAAGCTCGATTATGCTTCCGTCTATCACCCACAAACTAACGGCCAGGTCGAACGTGCAAATGGTCTTATCATGAGCGGCATCAAACCCAGATTAGTGCAGTCCCTTAAGGAATCTAATATGCACTAGGTAGAGGAGCTCGACTCCGTACTCTGGGGGCTGCGGACCATGCCGAATCGCACCACCGGATACACACCATTCTTCATGGTGTACGGCGCAGAGGCAGTTTTGCCCTGCGACATAATTCATGACTCACCTCGAGTGCGCATGTACGAAGAAACAGAAGCCGAGCTCGATCAGCAGGACAGTTTGGACGCCTTGGAGGAAGAGCGTGACGTGGCAAAAGCCCGTTCCGCATTCTATCAATAGCAGGCTCGAAGATACCAAAGCAGAGAAGTACAGGCCAAAAATTACAACATTGGTGAATTAGTTCTACGCCTGCCGGATAAGAAAAAGGACAAACTCAAGCCCAAATGGGAAGGTCCCTTCATAATTGACCAAGTCCTGAAGATTCTACGCCTAGCGCCGGACTCTGTGTTCGTCTCCTTCCTCTGTCCATTTTTATATACTTTATGTCTTACGTTTCTCTCCTTCTCCTCTCTCTCTCTCTCTTATAACCTTTAAAGGCTCATACAGTGATGCACTATCCGCGCTTATTAAACCTGGGGGCTTCCTTAAATAGAAGCTTATTTATACGGGCTTGATGCCCAACACATGTGTCACACTTCCGCATGTACCTTTTATTCACCATTATATGCATCGATATGACTTAAGTTTTGGCCAAGCTGGGTTGCCTGGCTCCTATGCTTACCCCTACATTCCCGATTGTTCGGCTAGGTGGTAAAGGGAGCACCTCTGCGATTGTTACTGCCGGGTCAGCCGGATGTGTACCTCAGACTGGGTGAAGCCGAAAGCTAGCGTTCTTAAGGGAATATTCGGTCGGTGAACTAAATATGTTCTTTTTTCACTTATTTATCTGTACGCCCCCAGATGTTTTTCCTGCGTCTCTTTTCGCAGAATGGACATGCACTTTAGGGCATGCCTCCCAGGGAAAGGAACCCCTAACGGAACTATTCTCCCTGGAAGATGTTTCTTACTAACCATGTAATATAACATAACTAGTTGGGCACTTGTCTGTTCAAGCACTAATGACCCCTATGCCTAGTCTCCATGCATACCCCGGTTCTTATATAACCGCGAGGGTATTTAGACACACTCCGGAACGTCAGGTCCCGAGGTTGAAGCGAAAAGGTCGGCCATGACAAACGATCTACAATCCGGCTAGAAGGCATTACACATGTCAATTATAATTACATAGTCAATCTGACTGATTGTATTCCTCTTCAATACCATCTAACAGGCTGTCTAGTTTACAGTCCTGTTGGGAATACTTTGCGGCCAATTATACTAGGCCGTATACTAAGCTCACAGGGATCTCCTTCCCATCGGGCCCCACCGGTCCGACCTCGGCCATGTGGTTTGGGTCAGCCTTTGTGTACCGCGTCTTCACCATGGCCCAGGCCTCCCTGGCGCCTTGACGGCAGGCTAACATCTTCCACAATCGGAAGTGCCGCCGCGCTCCCTTCAGCTTCTCTACAAGCTCTCCAAGGCCTTCGGGCATGGATATGGATGGCCACAAGGCCTGGGCGATGCTTTGCATCACCTGCCGAACTTGCTCGTGCAGTTGTGAGAGCTCGGGAAGAAGGTCACCCGTAGAACCGGGCATTTCCTCTGCAGGACGACCTGTTAGCATACCTACAGACATTACTCTGTTAGTCGACTTCCTCGCCGAACTCTTTTTTCAAAGTTCATTTAAGCACTTACTATATATGTCGCGTCGAAGCCGCTGATTCTCCTTCACGGAGTCCAACAGCTGGGCACGAACATCCTTCAGTTCAACGCCCAGCTTGGTGTTGGCATCTTGGAGATGGTTCTTCTCCCGCCTCACCTTTGTCAGCATGCTCTCACCAGCCTTCAGCTGGCATCGGAGTTGTTGCTCTTCTGGATTTAATCCGGCGCCATCTGCAATTTCATTTGTTAGATTTGCACCCACGCCGCACTTCGCAAAATACTTATCTTTCGAAGCGTATATTACCAGAGGGGGTCTCCTTGGGCTCCCCTGTCGCGGCTAGTGCGGCCTCGAGTTGGGCTTTGCACTCTTCCAACTCCTGGGACAGTAGGGTATTCTTTTCTGTAAGAACCTGCATAAACAAATGATCCTTAAATCAGTTATTCTAACTGTTTCAAGTCTCGGGGGCTACTGGTATATATATAATTACCAAAATTTTCTTACCCATATGTCTTTTACATATTGCTCCGTGGCTCTGGCTAGACCATTTTGAGCAGCACGGAGGTACGCATCTCCCGAATTGAAGGCATCCAATGCCTCTTGGGAGAAACAAGCATCGCGAAGAACTGTCCGGCGACGCCTGTGGTTCATGGCACTCTCCACCTCGAAATTGGTGGCAGGCAGCCTGTCCGCATCCTCTGTCGGAGGAGCGTCCGGTGCACACCTCATGTTCGCCTCCGCTTCCGGACCAGGCTTTGGAGCCTGGCTGGTGGAGGCGCGATTGGCAACCTCTCCGGATATAGTCCGGCGAGGTCTCTTCGTCTTGAAGAGAGCACGAGCGTTAGTATGCCTTGAAGGAATACCACCTGGGAATAAGATGGCGTGCTATACCTTTGCGCCGGCGTCTCAGTCTGGACCGCACTTCTTTTCAGCCCGTGGGGCCTTGCCGCCCCTTGTTGGCTAGTCGCCGCAGGCTCGGCCTCCCGTCTCAAGGGCCTCCCCTGCATAACACGGTTGTCATACGGCAATCGAAAACACATGAGGATAGATCCCTTTTCAAAGTGCTGGGACTTTGCTCTCAGTTACCTGTGAGGCTGGGAGTAGCCCTGGGTAATTGGCCGTAATGGACACCAAGGTGTTGTCCTTGCTCAATTGATGAAACACCCCATCAATCAGCTCCACAGATAAGTCCGGATCCTCTTGAGAGGCCGGGTCGAGGAACCATCCCGGATCCTCGGGTTGTGGAGGAGGGCTGTTTATTTGTTTAACAGCCTGGCACAGTTCCTGCGTTGATGTCGTTAGACTGAATATTTAACAATGGGAATATAAAACGGATGGGCAAGTAAAAGTGCCCACTTACCCAACTTGGGGGATTGTACATAGAAAATCCACCCTGTGGGTTAACGCGGAGAAATTCCTCCTCTTCTCCCTTGTACAAAGTGGACAAGATCTTTATTAGAGTGGCAGCCGAATCCAGCCCCTTACGGCCGTGGCGGGTGGCGTCGTCATCCCCGTGGAAGTCCCACATGGGGCGGCCACTATACTGAAGTGGCTGCACCCCTCGCATGATGCATGCGGCCATGACCCCGATCATGGTAAGTCCGGAATGAGCTAACAATCTTATCCGGCCCATCAGGTAAAGAACGTCCTTGTCGCTTTCCCTCTGAGGGCTCCATGGACGCCAGCTAAGGCACTTCTTTAGGGGAGCACTATCGAACTCAGGGAGGCCGATCCGGACAGGATCCGGCAGCGGGACGTCCTCTATATAAAACCATTCTGAAGGCCAGTCTTCGGACGCCTTCTTTGGGGTTCCGGATAGATATCCGGTCCCGGCAATGCGCCCCACTTCGGCTCCGCCCACTTGATATATTGACCCCTTCTAGAACGGGGCACACGGCAGAATAGCCTTTTCCACAGCGCGAAATGAGCCTCGCAGCCCAAAAACAACTCGCAAAGGGCTACAAAGCCCGCGATATGCAATATGGAGGCAGGCGTGAGGTTGTGCAGCTGGAGGCCATAGAACTCCAGGAGCCCCCGGAGAAGCGGATGAATTGGAAATCCGAGCCCTCTTATTAAGTAAGGGACAAGGCATACCCGGTCTCCTTTGGAGGGATTGGGGGCGCTCTC
The DNA here is from genome assembly GCF_003073215.2 of Triticum urartu. NCBI lineage: Eukaryota > Viridiplantae > Streptophyta > Magnoliopsida > Poales > Poaceae > Triticum > Triticum urartu. The sequence continues at coordinate 252,302,167 of NC_053027.1, read as the reverse complement.
CGCTTGCTCTCCGACATTATAGGTGGCAAGTCCGGCTCGAACCAGGACCATATAGGCCGGGGGGAGAAATCCCTTGGTCTGGAGCGTCGCTAGCTCGCTGTGCGTATGGAGCACCTCTTCCAATCTCCAGGCTGAGGGCTGGAAGGGCGAGAGGAGGAGCTGCGGCGGCCGGCCATGATATAATGGACCTCTGTCGGATACGCTCTGATGCATACTCGCCGAGGGGAGAAGGTGAGGTTTGGAACTAAATCCTCGTCCCCTTAAATAGGTGGCTCATTCACGCGACTAGGGGTGTAAATATAAAAAAACACCCTGACTTTTCGTATTTGTTTGACACGTGGAAGACGACCATTATTGGGCGTAGAAGCCAAGGAGTGCTACAAGAAACCGGACATTATTCAACAGGTACACGAAATTTGGAGAACCCGCCTTGCAATGCCGAAAAAAATCTGCGTGCCGGACTCGTTGTCATTGAAGCCTGGTTCGGGGGCTACTGAGGGAGTCCTGGATTAGGGGGGTCCGGATAGCTGGACTATACCTTCGGCCGGACTCCTGGACTATGAAGATACAAGATTGAAGACTTCGTCCCGTGTCCGGAAGGGACTTTCCTTGGCGTGGAAGGCAAGCTTGGTGATACGGATATGTAGATTTCCTACCATTGTAACCGACTCTGTGTAACCCTAGCCCTCTCCAGTGTCTATATAAACCGGAGGGTTTTAGTCCGTAGGAACAACAATCATACCATAGGCTAGCTTCTAGGGTTTAGCCTCCTTGATCACGTGGTAGATCTACTCTTGTACTACCCATATCATCAATATTAATCAAGCAGGACGTAGGGTTTTACCTCCATCAAGAGGGCCGAACCTGGGTAAAATATTGTGTCCCCTGCCTCCTGTTACCATACGCCTAGACACACTGTTCGGGACCCCCTACCCGAGATCTGCCGGTTTTGACACTGACAGTCCCACTTTTAACATTGCAGATTTAAAGCCTTATTTTGGTGAGGACGATGGACTTTCGTCGAGGACGACTTCATTTCAACAAGGGGAGGATGATGAGGACATCAATACCATTGTTACGCCCACAGCCCCAGCTGCTATACATACTGGACCAATTACTAGAGCTCGCGTACGCCAATTGAATTATCAGGTACTTTCGTTTCTTGGTAATGATTCTAATGTTCATGGGAATATGATGCTGCCTAAATTGGATACATTTGTTTTGCTTACAAATGAAGGGCCTAGCTTGGACAAGAGAGATGAACCTTGGAGCAAGTTGAAGCACGGAGATGATGGCATGCGCAAGGGGATCAAGAACGGAGTTACAAGGGATGATTTCAGGACTTTGAAGCCACCATAAGGAGTGCATGAAGCCTTGGACGAAATATACAAGATGCCAGTTCATAAATTTTGTCGAGAGGCTATTTTAGGTGCTGCGTCACCTTATTATTGGGCCAAGCCCATGTATTTTTAAAATACTTAAGTATAGGCTGTTTTTAGAGTCCGTATGTGTGGGGAAACAATAGTTAGGGTTGCTTTCGGACCCCTCCTCCAAGGGCCACGAAATGCCCCCCTCTTCCTCTATATATACAGCCCTTAGGGCGTCGTTTAGACTTTGGGTTTTGTTTAGATTAAAGTTCGCCATAGCTGTAACTTTGCGTGCTTCGCTTGTGTTCAACGACCAGACAAAGGCGTCACAGAACCCCACCTTGATCAATAAAGCTTTCATCTTATATTCGCAATATCCAAATTGCAATCTTAGTTTCTTGCTAGTTCTTCGTTTGCCTGCAGGAAACAAACCTTCGTGGTCAGGTTGATCGTGCTCCGGCGTGGTCAATAACCTCTCGGAGTTGGTTTAGAGATTGTTAAGGCGCGACGACCTGCAACGTTCGTAGTCGGATCATCAAAGTCGATTTCGTCCAAAACGATAGCCACCATCTCATCGAAAGACGGGACACCTTTGCCTCTATCAACACAAGTCCAAACTTCGACCACGCGCAGATGGACCATTCAAGGTGCTTGCACTCTACAACAACAACGCATACAAGATCGACATCCCTCGTGACAAGTACGACATCTTCAACATCAAAGATCTCTCGCCCTACCATGGTGATGAGGATTTCGATCCAAGGACAGATCTTCCCCAAGGGAGGGGAGATGATGCGGAGCATCCCAAGATCATGCCCATGGACACACCTACACCTCCAACGACACCACTTGGACCAATGACACGAGCCCGAGCCAAGGTTATCAAAGATAAGATGAACTCACTCCTCTCCGAACTTCCACTTTCTATGCAGGAGACATGGCTACTACCTAATTCCGAGGTGTTGTGCATGATTAGGCACCAAGAGGACCCTCCTGATGATGCGCATGAAGATGTACAAGTCCCCAAGTCCATGGATGAGGAGATCCAACGGAAGGATCCAAGAACATCTCTCAGGCCCCGGACATCCGGCCAAGACCCCGGACATCCGGCCCCTGGAGCGTCATCCACTACAGCAGCACAGCCGCTAGAAGTTACAGGCCCCGGACATCCGGCCTTGACAGCCCGGACATCCGGCCTCTCCTGAGCCCCCAGACATCCGGCCACCAGCCCGAAAATCCGGCCCCTCCGAACCCGAGAGCAACAAATGCCACCACTCTAGCCCGGACATCCGGCCTCCCTAGCCCGGACATCCGACCCGACCAGCTCGGACATCCGGCCACCCCTGTCTGTGCACAGTGAAGGGCCGAGGCCCGTGTATCCCTTCTCCCCCCTAGACTATATATACTCCACCTCACCCAACTTTCTAGGGTTAGCAAAGGTTTAGCTCATGTTTTTGTGAGAGCTTTGCTCATCCACTTGGTTACCTTCTCCACGGAGATTCGAGCCTCCACCGGAGAAGATCCCCCTAGCGGATTCAGGACCCCTCTTTAGGGAAGAACATCAAGACCTCCTCACGGAGAAGACCGTTACCCTTGTATCGTCCTTGGTTGATCGTGTACCGTTTGAACTCTATGTATTCGAGGATCTAGCACATGTGTAACTTGTTCTTGTTGGTTTAGTGTTTCTCTTGTATTTCCCCCGTGATTTCCCTTGTTTCCCTCCTCGTGTTCTTCGTGTTCATCGCGGGATCCGCTCCTTTCGTGAAAGATCGGCCGATTAGGGTTCTACCCTACATCACAATCCGAGCTCTTGAGAGCGAACCACCTCCTACTACGACGATTTTGCATCGCACTTGCTTGTACCTCGGCATAGTGAAGGACGCACAAGGACATGCTTTCAAGGTGATATCCTTCTCTTTTGAGAATCCCAAAACCATGAGCATGAATATTGTGGATCATACTACTTGTGTTGCTTGCACCATGAGATCTTTCTTCGACTTGTCATTTTCACCATTCCATGCATCATGATATATATGCCTTGTGTGTTGCATCCAATTCTTGGATTACTTGCTCCTCTCACATGTTTGGTTGCAACAATGCCGTTTCTTCACATATGACATGTCCCATTGATTGCTACGTGCTTGCCTTGATTGCCTCACACATGATGAAAAATTGCTCTTTTTATTGTGTTGAGTGCCACACGATATTCACTACACCTAATGCGCATTATGCTTGGATTGTCTTGCACTTGACCGATGTTTTTAGACACTTCATTTTATATGGTGTTCTGAATGATTCCTATGCCTACCATAGACCTTTCATTGAGAAATTTGTTAATTCTTGTTATGAACTTGAGGTAGATGCTTCTTCTCTTGTTACACATATTTGCATCACTACCTCACATTCACATGCTGGTCCCCATGATATCTTTGCTTGTGCTCAATTTATGTGCTTACATGCCATGTCACAATCCTTTGTCACACCATATGCTTTGCATGATGACGACACTTGTTTGGTGAATCACCTCTTGAATGCTTGGTTTTGCACTAACACTAACCACATTTGTTTTTCCAAGTGTTTGTTGTCTTTGCTCCTTTTGAAGGAATCCCAAGATGGTGCGACATTGGAGAGTGCCCACTTCAAGCTTGAAGATGATGACTACTTGGTGAACGTCCACTCCTACACGGGGAAGCAATCTCTTTCCCATGGTGATTTGGTTTTCGATCCGAGGTTGGATCTTTCCCTAGGGAGGGGAGATGATGTGGAGCATCCTATGGACATCACCATGTCAAGAGTCCGTTTGGCAAGTGACACGTGCGACATCTACTTCACATACATAAAGGTGAATCATCTCCTTTTCACATGCTCACTTGACCCCTTCGAGGATGGTATACAACTTGACACTCCACTCGTGTGCATGCATAGGTATGGTCGGAATACTACGAACGACGAGGAGGAGTGCAAGCGCCAAGGAACAACTACACCGTCCGCGAGGGAAGCCTAGAAACGAAGACGCAAGAAGAAGAACTGTCGAAGAAGCTCCAGCCATCGGACGATTGGTCGGGTCAGGACGTCCGGCGCCTGAAGATCCACCAGACAACTGGCCCAGACCGGACGACCGGCGTTCCCGCACCCGAGCCCAATTAGCGGACGTCCGACGCTAGCGGGCGACCGACGACCGGACGACCGGCCCCCGCCGGAAATCTGGCACTCGAGTGTCCGAGCCAGATCGAGCGGACGTCCGACGTCCATCGGACGTCCGGTCGCCCATGTGATGTAGGGTAGAACCCTATGTGGCCGATCTTTCATGAAAGGAGCGGATACCGCGATGAACACGAAGAACACGAGGGGAAAATCACAAGGGGAACACAAGAGAACACTCAAACCAACAAGTATGATCACACATGCGCAAGATCCATGAACATAAAAGGAGATACAAGATCCAAAGTCAACAACGGACGATACAGAGGTAACCGGTCTTCTCCGTGAGGAGTTCTTGATGTTCTTCTCCGCAAGGAGGTCTTGAATCCAAAGGGATCTTCTCCGAAGAGGGGCCGCGGTCTCTCTCGTGGAGTAGATCCGATGTGGATGAGCAGTGCTCTATCTCTAAGATGAGCTGAACCAATGCTAACCCTAACTAGGAGGAGGTGGAAGAGTAAATATAGTCTAGGGACACGAAGGGGTAAGTGGGCGACATATGGGCCTCGAGCCCGATCCCTGTTGATGAGGACATGAAATACCATTTTTACACCCACAGCCCCTGCTGCTATACATACTGGACCAATTAATATAGTTCGCGCACGCCAATTGAATTATCAGGTACTTTCGTTTCTTGGTAACGATTCTAATGTTCATGAGAATATGATGCTGCCTAAATTGGATGCATTTGTTTTTCTTACAAATGAAGGGCCTAGCTTGGACAAGAAAGATGAACCTTGGAGCACGTTCAAGCATGGAGATGATGGCATGCGCAAGGGGACCAAGAACGGAGTTACAAGTGATGATTCCAGGGCTTTGAAGCCACCATAAGGAGTGCATGAAGCCTTGTACGAAATATATAAGATTCCACTTCATAAATTTCGTCGAGAGGCTATTCTAGGTGCTGCGTCACCTTATTATTGGGCCAGGCCCATGTATTTTTGAAATACTTAAGTATAGGCTATTTTTAGAGTTCGTATGTGTGGGGAAACAAGAGTTAGGGTTTGTTTCGGACCGCTCCTCCAAGGGGCACGTAATTCCCCCCCCCCTCTTCCTCCATATATACAGCCCTTAGGGCGTCGTTTAGACTTTAGGTTTTGTTTAGATTAAAAGTTCGCCATAGCTGCAACTTCGTGTACTTCGTTTGTGTCCAACGACCAGACCAAGACGTCACAGAACCCCACCTTCATCAATAAAGCTTTCCTCTTATATTCGCAATATCCGGATTGCAAATTCAATTTCTTGCTTGTTCTTCGTTGCTTGCAGGAAATAGACCATCGTGGTCAGGTTGATTGTGCTCCGGCGTGGTCAATAACCTCTCGGAGTTGGTTTAGCGATTGTAAGGCAGGACGTCCTCGCATGTTCATAGTCGGATCGTCAAAGTCGACTTCTACCAAAACGATAGCCACCATCTCATCGAAAGATCGGGCCCCTCGCCTCTATCATCTGTGCACAGACAGGCGTCGGTCATCTGACAGGTACCGGACGTCCGGTGGCTGGCGAGGGTCCGGTCGTCCAGTACTTGTCGCACGTCCCGCGTTTAGGCTCGGTTGAGGTGGCGCCAGATTTCCGAGGGTGGTCGGATGTACGGACACTGGAGTGTGTCAGACGTTCGGGACTTGTCGGACATTTGCTTATTTGGTCGGGTGCAGGATCGTCGGTCGTCCGGTGGGTCTTCAGGCGTCGGACGTCCGGTCCCGGCCGGTCGTCCGGTGGCTGGAGCTTCTTCCGTAGCCCTTCTTCTTGTTCCTCGTGCTTGGTGTCGTCGCCTTCTGGTCCATGGGCTTCCTCTTGGTTCCTGGACATGCATACCACACAAGTTTGAGGTAGTAGCCATGTCTCACATGTGGAAAGTGAAAGTTTAGAGAGGAGCGAGTTCACCTTGTGTCCAATGGTGTATAGTCGAGGTTTCATCTTATGTATTCTTGGGGCTTGGAGTGTAGTCAGAGTGTACATGGGGATGAACGTGGGATGCTCCGCATCATCTCCCCCCCCCCTTGGGAAAGATCCGACTTGTAGTTGGACGGAGTTGAAGGCATGGCGCAATCCAAGTACTCCAAGGTGTCTCTGATATGTGATACATGCAAAATGAGCAAACACGAAGTACACTTGGAAATATAATGGTTAGCGCACACAAAGTGTCCATCAAGTAAACATGTGTCCGTGCGACAATATTGATCATGACAAGGTGCATGAAGCTTATCCAAAAGAGATGGAATGGTATGAAAAGCATTCATGGGAGGAAAAGCATTCATTGCGCACACAAATGTGTTGTGAATATGATCAATGCAACCACGGTGCAAAATGATGTCATAATGAGACGGTTTATCAATAGCATGAATATGGTAATGGATGCTCAATGTGATGTGATCATGCAATTGATGGTAGGCAATAAGATCATGATGTATGAATATGCCATCAAGGTATATCACAACAAATTTGCTAAGGAAATGCACAAGCTCATATATCATGGATGACATGGGAATACAAGATGCAACAAGGCAATCATAATGGGAGTCAATCCATTCATAAGATGCAAATTTGTCGTGTGTGTAAGATGTCCAATGAGCATGACAAGTGTGAGCACAATCAACAAATATGGAGGTGTTGGTGTACCAATGCTCGATGTCGTGGCATGAGTGGAGGTTTGAAGGTGCATCCAATAAGTCCGAGCATTCCTTAATGTGAAGGTGCATAGAGCCAATCTCCCATGTCGCTCCTCCGTTCACGAGATGTATCATGTAGACAACAAGAAGGAGACAACAATTAAAGAGTGACCCATCCAATATGCATATTTGAGGATGGCTCAAAGTGAAGGAGTTCACCTTTAGGAGATTGTTGCAAATGTTGGTGTTGCACATCGTGTATGCCTTCGCATGACCAAGTTGTCGCATAACGGCACCGTCTTGTGAATCCTCCAAAATGAAAGAACATGACAAACACTCAAAAAAACAAATGAGGTTACCAGAAGTGCAAAACCTATCATTCGTGTGGTAAAATACCCAACAAGTGTATGCATCATGCTCATCATAAGAAAGGACAAGGGAGCATTTCATAGTATGGAGGCATATGAGGCGAGAACAACCAAATACAATAGGCTCAATCAAACAAGCATGCATCACGAGTAAAGTGTCCAAGTCTCCACGATCAATAAGCATAGATTTAACAATTGGAGGCAAGCAACAATGAACAAAATATATCATGTGAGAGGCATGAACATGTATGTCATCAACCCAAGAAAGCAAGTAAGAATGGAACATGGGTGATGCAACAAAGCAAGCAATCATAGCGATCAAGTGATATGTGCTAGTAGTGCGAAGATGCAACATACTAGAGGTAATCATGTCAAGTATGTCATGTGTGCAAATGGTACTCATGAATAATGCACAAGACATAACACAAGCATGAAGGCAAGATATGAGCAAAATATCATCAATGTATTAGCGAGAGGTCATATGTAAGTAGCAATGGTTCATCATGACTCTCCCAACACAACAAACATCAATAGGATGAGGCACATGATAAACATGGCAATAGCAACAAGGATCTCCGCCAAGCATGCAAATACACATAGAAGTAGCATAATGGTGAATCATGGGTAGATGTAAGCAAGGGTCACAATTGCATGGCAAAGGCATAGAAGCAAGCATAGCATGCAACGTGAACACGGTAAAATGAGCATGAAACGACAAGTGGTATATTGCCCATAGTCGTGTGAGAGCCAAGTAGAAGGGATGCGCGTAGTCGTTGCTCGAAAAGAACAGTGGTAAGAATAGTCCATGGGATCCCAAGTCATCTTTGCCCTCAAGAACTCGTTTCGTCAACTCTAGGGATTGGGAGGTTGACGAGTATACATGAGTACCTACACAAAACAAAGACAAAGGGAAAATTGTGTGTGCGTGGTAGATGTACACATCATCCATCATGATGCGCACATGCTTGTGTTGGTTAGCACAAAATATCCAATGCTCAAATAAATGAGATGCGTGATATAGAAACATGTCATCCATCATGATAAGTTTGTTGTTATATATAGCATAATGGAGACTCAAATTGTGTAATGCATCATGGGATATATGTAGAGCATTGTTATTCATGCAAAGCATATGGTGCAAGCAATTATGGGAATCATGCAAAGTATGGAATGCATAAAAATCTCCTAATATGTATGAGGAAACTATGGGGGTCTCCTCATGATCATTAGTAGAAACATCACATGGAATATTGACAACATCCAAAACAATGCATATTTGGAACATTGTGATCATGGCATGGCATAGTAGATGAATTGCGCAAATCATGTAAAGGAAGCATGGCAATATCATCACATGAAAAACAAAAGCCAATGACCATCATCTCGTCATATATGCCATAAGCGCAAATGGGATTTATTTTGATGGGGCATGCATTGCAACTACGTTGAGATTGAAATGATACGATATGGGAGATCTCACTCATAGCATATGACAAGTTCAATGGATTGTCAAACATGATGTGACCAATAGAATTTTCACATGAAATCATATGTAGCCTAGCATCACAACTAGGCAAATCAACATGCTCATCAACATATTCATCATAAATTGGGTACTCATGACATGAGGAAGTTGCACTAGCATGAAGCATGGGAATAGGTGGATCAACATCATGCAAGGTATCATTGGTGAGATAGTCCACTAGTGGGACAAGAGAAGCACCATCACCTATGTTACCTTTGGAGCATCGCTCATGTGTTGTAGGTGAGGTGTTGAAGACCAAGTCGTGGTCATCTTCATCTTGATGGAACTATGTGGGGGTGCATCTTCTTTCACCATGGCCATCGTCGTCTCCATTGGAGATATGGACTCGTCGAGGATAGGCATGTCGTCATGTAGGAGGCCTAGCACCAAAGAAGAAAACACACTCGGAGCAGAGGTTAAGTCGTTAGAAATCATAGTGGCCTCATGTGCCGTGTCAACTACCTCACTCACTAAGTGTGGTGGCTCACTCACTCCCTCTTGGATGCTCTCAAGTGTGGGTCTAGTGGTGGTCACATTCATCCTCTCATAGGAACTTCACTCAATGTCCCAAATGGTGGAGTCACTCATATCACTGATGGTGGGGTAGCTCTCCTCACATGGGAATTGGGGCATCCCTTTATATGTGGGTGTCGGAGAGATGTTGGTGCACATGTCTCCATGCTCAATCATGTCGTAGTTGTAGTCGTGGATGAAGACCAAAGATGGCACATCATCGCTCTCCTCTAAGACCAAAGATAAGGTCTCATGTGCGGTCTCATAGCTTGACTCGGAGTATGAGTCCAATATGGGCGCCGTCTTCGTGTTATTAAAGAGGTTCATGCTCGTCGCCATGGTCGAAGGGGATGGCCTTGCTCGACCTTCTTGTCGGCATCTTGTTGTTGGAGGCCCATTGATGAGGACATCAATACCATTGTTACACCCATAGCCCCTGCTGCTATACATACTAGACCAATTACTAGAGCTCGCGCACGCCAATTGAATTATCAGGTACTTTCATTTATTGGTAACAATTCTAATGTTCATGAGAATAAGATGCTGCCTAAATGGATACATTTGTTTTGCTTACAAATGAAGGGCCTAGCTTGGAAAAGAAAGATGAACCTTGGAGCAAGTTCAAGCATGGAGATGATGGCATGCGCAAGGGGATCAAGAACGGAGTTACAAGTGATGATTTCAGGACATTGAAGCGACCATAAGGAGTGCATAACGCCTTGGACGAAATATACAAGATGCCACTTCATAAATTTCGTCCAGAGGCTATTCTAGGTGCTGTGTCACCTTATTATTGGGCCAGGCCCATGTATTTTCGAAATACTTAAGTATAGGCTGTTTTTGGAGTCCGTATGTGTGGGGAAACAAGAGTTAGGGTTGGTTTCTGACCCCTCCTCCAAGGGCCACGAAATCCCCCCTCTTCCTCCATATATACAGCCCTTAGGGCGTCGTTTAGACTTTGGGGTTTTGCTTAGGTTAAAAGTTCGCCATAGCTGCAACTTTGTGTACTTCGTTTGTGTCCAACGACCAGACCAAGAAGTCACAGAACCCCACCTTCATTAATAAAGCTTTCCTCTTTTATTCGCAATATCCAGATTGCAATCTCAGTTTCTTGCTTGTTCTTCGTTTGCTCGCAGGAAATAGACCCTCCTGGTCAGGTTGATCGTGCTCCAGCATGGTCAATAACCCTGAGAAGTTGGTTTAGCTATTGCTAAGGCGCGATGTCTTCGCACGTTCGTAGTCGGATTGGTGCGGAGCATCCTACGATCATCCCCATGTACACTTCGACTACTCCCCAAGCCCCAAGAGGACATACGATGAGACCTCGACCATACCCCATTGGACACAAGGTGAACTCACTCCTCTTCGAACCGTCACTTTCCACATATGAGGCATGGCTACTACCTCATGCATGGACCTTGCATATACTCAGGTACAACCGAGACGACCATGGGGTATCCAAGGACCAAGGCCAAGCATGGAAGAGGACAAGGAAGAAGAAGCAGGGACAAGCTTCTAGAAAGGCTAGAACTTCAGGCCTCTGCCCGGGACTTCCGGCCCTCGGACCTTCTGGCCTGCCAGAACCTCCGACCCCGGAGTCCAGACCAGCCCCGAGCATGCCAACTCTCTGGATAGACCAGAACCCGGTCAGAACTTGCCCGGAACTTCTGGCCCCACACGGGACTTCCAGCCTGTCTGCATGCAAAGACTTGGGCCGAAGCCCATGTATCCCTTTCCCACATACCCTTCGAGGCTTAGACTATATATACTTCTCCACCTTCACCAGTTTAGGGTTAGCGTTGGTTTAGCTCATATTTAGAGATAGAGCTACGCTCATCCACATCGGATCTACTCCACGAGAGAGACAGTGTCCTCTACGGTTACCTCTTGTATCGTCCGTTGTTGACTTTGGATCTTGTATCTTCCTTTGTGTTCATGGATATAGCGCATGTGTGATCATATTTGTTGTTTACTCGTGTTCCTCTCGTGTTTTTCCCCTTGTTTCCATCCTCATGTTCTTCGTTTTCATCGCAGAATCCGCTCCTTTCGTGAAAGATCGGGCCACTAGGGTTCTACCCTACATCATCTTGGTAATGAGCCACGTTGATCACGATTTCGGAGCCTCCCCTCTTTGTTTTCTAGCCTAATTTTGTTGATTTCATCCTAAAATTCGAAAATCCCCACCAAAAATAGCCCCCAAATTGTTTTGTGATTTGTTGGTTTGGACGATGTTTTGTTGATTTTGATCCACGGATTTGCTTTGTTACGAGTGGATATAGAATCCCCATCTTTTCCCCCATGAAATCCATGAAATCTTCCCAATTTTGACCTTGAAAATCGAGTTTTTCCGCCCCCATTCTCAGATCTGGAATTTAGGGTTCGTCCCGGAAGAAATTCCACGACCCCCGGAACTTCCGGACCCCGGAACTTCCGTCATAGCCCCGGAACTTCCGGGCTAACCAGAAAGTTTACCTGAAAAAATTCCCAGACTCCCCGCACTTTTTCTACGACCCCCGGAAGTTCCGGCCACCCCCCGGAACTTCCGGCCTAACCCGAGACATTGCACAGAATTTCAGCATCACCCTCCTTCACCATTTTCATCACAACTTTTCGCTCTGAACTCCGATTTGAGTGTTCTTTGGCTCGTTTTTAAGATATTGACATGGCCGAGGACCCCACCTTGGTTTCACCACATTTTTACACCATCAAATTTTGTGAATTTTGGCATCTTTCCCTAGGGCTTCCACCGCATCATCCGCTACACCACCGTACACTTCCGCAACCTAACCAATTTTTGTTCCCCATAGCATTAGAGGTTGTTTGAGTTATTACTTGAGTCTCCTAAGGTGTTTCGGATACTTAGGGACGGTTTATTCCTCATCAACCACCACCACCACTTCCACATAGGCTTACCCACCATACACTTCCGGCACCCAACTTAACCTGGATATGTTTGAGTTTGTTTGAGTTGTGGCTTGCGTCTCCTAAGGTGTTTCGGCTACTTAGGGACGGTCACTTCAACATTGCCTACTCGCATAATCCATCATTGCATTGCCGCAATCCCATTGAGGTTCCACAAAACCATCACCACATCCCGATACCACTATTTGACATTTGAGATTTTGAGTTCGCGGTTTTTCCGTTTCCTAAGGTGTTTTGGCTACTTAGGGACGAGTCTCCATCATCTTGGTGTCTCCATCAAGATCACCGCCACTCATCATCGCCACGAGGTCGTCATCGACATTGACCACTTCACCATCATCCGTCCGTGGCTTACAAACAAGAAACCTTCGACGGTAACCTCCATATCATCTTGGTATCATGGTATCCCTCCATTGTATATTCCCTTGCCATTACATTGTTAACCCCTAGCCCATTTTGCGTCACTTGCCTATCGAGACTAGCCATTTGAGTGTTGCCGGCAACGTTACTTGTGCACATTAGTGATCTACACCATACATTGCATACATACCATACCATATCGGTATCATCTTGGTATCATATCATCTTTTGTGTCAAAAGTTTGTTCCCGCATATACACAATTGCTATCTTGTTTTGTGCATTTCGCAAAGTGGCCATACAAAAAAAAGAATAAGCTTTTAAGAAAATAAAAAGAGTGAGCACACAAGCAAGTGCCATAGCATCACACCACATTGCATAAGATGTCATATCCGATCATCTTGGATCATACCACCGGAACATCATATACATAGCATACTTGGGATAAAATTCGTTGCATTTTTGTCTCCTATAGGTTGTGCACAAGTTTCGTATCCGCCTATTGAGCAATCGTGCTAGCATCTCTCTAGAGTTGTGCAACAAGAGCATTTTCCGTGGATTCCACATTTTGAGCTCATTCCATGGTTGCACGACCCCATTTATCTATCTGTGTTTGTGTTTCCGTGTGCCACATATTGCTATTGGTCTACTTGTTTCACTTGCGAATTTCTGAATCTCTTTCAACATTATTGACTCTTTCTAACATTTTGCATCAAATTTTTTGTGCCACTATCCTCACCGAGCTCCACCATAAGCCTTATTTGTGTAGGTGTGAGAAACCAACAAGAATTGGTACCAATTGTGCTATTTCCTTGTCCACATTGGAGTGATCATTGATCCACTTTCAACTTTGGTCAAGGTACATTTGGTATCCGTTCTTCTCTTTCTACCACTCACATTTTTCTCTTGGAGTGATGGATAGGCAAGGCATTTCATCTCTGGTCTTCGACAACAACGACGGCGTGAATAACTACATCACTAAAGCGTCAATCTTCGATCTACAACGACAAATGCAAGGCACATAGTCTACCTTGCGAGAGCGCCTCGACAACCTCGCCATCGACATACACCACTCCGAAGCAAGGAAACGGGACTATATCGACACCAAGTTGGGCGAACTAAAGGATCAACTACGAGACATGGTGGCCGACTACAAGTCTTCTTCCCCTTCATCATACTCAAGGCGGCGGCGAGCAAGTTGATCATCTTCGGAGCACAAACAAGATGCAAGTGCAAGTCATCCATGTCCACATCTACATGGCAACCATCGCCAACATCTTCATGAAGGGCAAGACACCTCCAAGCATCATGTGCACAACAACGATGAACGACATCTACTACGAGCTCAAGCACGACAACGACATCATCAATATGAAGATGCTCAACAAGCGAAAATGGACAAGTCCCAACAAGCCCTACTTCACGCCAAGTCCAAGCTTCATGAGCATAAGAGAAGATCGCGAGACAAGCACCACCAAGACGGAGCTACGATTACATATACCACTTCGGCATCTTCGCCAAGTGTTCTCAAGGCATCTTCACCTTCGGACGTACGACATCTTTGCCTACTTCCCATGAGTTCGCCTACATCGACATCTTCACCAATGAGGCGACCACCTACGAGCAAGGGTGGCACTTCCATCTTAGGAAGCCCCTCAAGGAAGATGGCCGAGCATAGGACATTCCCTTCGGTCATGGAGACGAGCTACGAGGTGCCACATCATTTGGGCCTCCAACAACAAGACGGCGACAAGAAGGTCGAGCAAGGGCCATCCCCTTCGACCATGGCGACGAGGACGAACATCTTCAACAACATGAAGACGGCGCCCATATTGGACTCATACTCCGAGTCAAACTACGAGACCGCTCATGAGACCTTATCTTTGGTCTTCGAGGAGAGTGATGATGTGCCATCTTCGTCCTTCATCCACGGCTACGACCACGACATGATTGAGCATGGAGACATTTGCACCAACATCTCTCCGACAATGACATGTGACGAGATGCCCCAATTGCCATGTGAGGAGAGCCAACACCACATGAGTGACATGAGTAACTCCACCACACATGGCATTGAGAGCATTTCCTATGAGATGATGATGAGGACATCAATACCATTGTTACACCCACAGCCCCTGCTGCTATACATACTGAACCAATTACTAGAGCTCGCGCACACCAATTGAATTATGAGGTACTTTCGTTTCTTGGCAACGATTCTAATGTTCATGAGAATATGATGTTGCCTAAATTGGATACATTTGTTTTTCTTACAAATGAAGGGCCTAGCTTGGACAAGAAAGATGAACCTTGGAGCAAGTTCAAGCATGGAGATGATGGCATGCGCAAGGGATCAAGAACGGAGTTACAAGTGATGATTTCAAGACTTTGAAGCCACCATAAGGAGTGCATGAAGCCTTGGACGAAATATAAAAGATGCCACTTCATAAATTTCGTCCAGAGGCTATTTTAGGTGTTGTGTCACCTTATTATTGGGCCAGGCCCATGTATTTTCAAAATACTTAAGTATAGGATGTTTTTAGAGTCTGTATGTGTGGGGAAACAAGGGTTAGGGTTGGTTTCGGACCCCTCCTCCAAGAGCCACGAAATCCCCCCTCTTCCTCCAAATATACAGCCCTTAGGGCATCGTTTAGACTTTGGGTTTTGTTTAGATTAAAAGTTCACCATATCTGCAACTTCGCGTTCTTCGTTTGTGTCCAGCGACCAGACCAAGACATGACAAAACCCCACCTTGATCAATAAAGCTTTCATCTTATATTCGCAATATCCAGATTGCAATCTCAGTTTCTTGCTTGTTCTTCGTGTGCTCGCATGAAGTAGGCCCTCGTGGTCAGGTTGATCGTGCTCCGGCGTGGTCAATAACCCCTCGGAGTTGGTTTAGCGATTGCTAAGGCGCGACGTCCTCGCACATTCGTAGTCGGATCGTCAAAGTCGACTTCCTCTAAAACGATAGCCACCATCTCATTGAAATACGGGACACCTTTGCCTCTATCAAGTGGTATCAGATTTCTAGGTTGCTTGGTGAGATTTTATAGTTTTTCGTAGTTTAGGTCGAGTCTGTTCTTCATACCTATAGTCCAAGAAAAAGCAAAAAAAGAAATTAGTGTTAGGTCATCATATCCAAACCAATCTGAGCCTTTGCATAGTCTTTTTAGAGTTTTTCTTTGTTGAATTTGCGGTTGCATCATCGTGTCGAGTTGCTGGTCTTAGCATCTAGTTCCTTAGAGTTTCGAGTTCTGTTCACAGGTTTTCACGCCACCACCCCACCATATACATCGCCGCTGCCATATACAACCACCAATCCGAGTCCACATATACCATCGCCATATACCACCACCAATCCGAGTCTAGATATACCATCGCCATATACAACCACCAGTACAAATTCCACCAGATTCATCTCCGCCACCAGTCCTAGTCCGAGTCCAGTATTTGTTGCTTTGTTTTCGAGTTCCAGATCACGCGATACTTCGAGTCATGACCAAGTCGGACTCCCCAACTTCCGTGCTATCCGCAGTAGAAAAATAGTTCCAAACTCATAAAAAAACTAAGTCTGGAAAATTCTGTCTAGGCAGTTTTTAGACCATTTGTAGACTTTTTCGAAAAAAATTTGTTGCGGAGCAAAAAAGAGAGGGAAAAAAGTGCAAAAAAAGTGAATAAGGAAAAGAAATTCAGAGAGTGCTCCTCCCTTGTTTATGTGCCGCGCCGTGATTTTGTTCGTGTTCTAGGCTCGCGTCTCTAGTACGGTCTGGCCTAGGACCAGCACAGTACCGTCGTTGAGCGTTTATTCAACTTGGCATCTCTGAATTGATTATTGCTGACATTTTTGCTACCATATCATAAGCCTTCCTAGCTCCACATACATCTACATCGTGCGTTTGACACCACCTGGCAATCGCTCTATCCAATCTTTGAGAGTTTTGACTACAACGGTTGCCTATCACCACCTGCTGCTGGGTAAGAACTGGTAAGAATTTGAGATTCGCTTACCGGATTTGTGATACACCACCACCACCACCACTTCCTAGTAGTCTGTAGGATCATATTCTTGTGTGTTTCTATTGCTGCTAACCATGGCAGGATCACAAGCCGATGAGACAGATTGGGAGAACATGACGACAAAGAGCTACATGATAAATTTCAGCAAATGATGAGTGGACTGGTGCAAGATGTGCTAAACAGATTTGAAGAGGCCATGGAGAAGATAGATGGCATGGAGAAGACATTCAAAACAAAGCTCGATAACATGTTTAATGAATTGCTCGCGCGTCTTCCACCACCACCACCGGCTGCACCTAACGCACCTCTACAACAACAACAACAACAACAACAACAACAACAACATCGCCTTCCAAATCAAGTGGGACGGGCACTGCGCATTCCCCTTGAGCTTGGTCAAAATTCTGGTGCCGCTGTCGATGCTTCTGCAGCTCCTGCTGCTACTGCAGAGGTGGAGGACCATTACGAGGATGATGTTGATCAAAATCAAAACTACGTGCAACCACCAGCACCACCGCCACCAGGTCGTCCTCATGCATATCATCGCAATGGTAGGGCTGCACAACCACCTCAGGTACGTGATCATGACCATCTCCCTAAACTGAAATTGAACATTCCACCATTGGAGGGTACATACGTTCCTCATATATATCTTACTTGGGAGTTAGAAACTGAACAACGATTTACATGTTTACAATATCCTGAGGAGAGACGTGTTCCTGCTGCTGTTTGTGCTTTCACTAGCTTTGCATGTGTTTGGTGGTCTGAACATTGTAGATTATATCCTATTCCAGCTACTTGGGTTGCTTTGAAAACTGCTATGCGTACTCGTTGGGTTCCACCATATTATCAACGTGAATTACTTCAAAAATTGCAGTGTTTAAGACAAGGAAAAAATCTATAAAATAATATTATCAGGAATTACAAACTCGCATGATTAGATGTGGTATTGTTGAGGAGAATGAAGCTATGCTTGCATGTTTCATGGGTGGATTAAATAGAGAGATTCAGACCATTCTAGAGTATAAGGAGTATGCTAATATCACTCGTTTATTCCATCTTGCTTGTAAAGCTGAACGTGAAGTGCAGGGTCGACAGGCATTGGCGCGAACTAACTTTTCTGCAGGTCGATCTTCATCATGGACACCACATGCATCCTCTATTTCCACTGCACCAGCACCACCATCGGGTGCCACCTCCAGCCGTGATACAAGAAAGCAAGCACAGCCACCACTATCTGCCACGAGCACACCTGATGGGCCTGCACAGAGTTCTTCTTCTTCCATGGCATCAACAGGGCACACATGTGATATTATTTGTCGTCGTTGTAAGGGAAGAGGACATTTTGCGAGAGAATGCGAATCTCAGCGTGTGATGATTGTTACTGAGGATGGTGGGTATGAGTCCACTAGTGACTATGATGAGGAGACTTTGGCTCTTATTACACATGAAGAACACAGTGGAGAGGATTCTGATCATGAGACGCAATACATGGTTGCTGAAGATGCTGACAGGTATGAATGTTTAGTTGCTCAACGTGTTTTGAGTGTGCAGGTTACACAAGCTGAGCAAAATCAGAGGCATAATTTGTTCCATACAAAGGGAGTTGTGAAGGAACATTCTGTTCGTGTCATCATAGTTGAAGGGAGCTGCAATAACTTCGCTAGCATGGAGATGGTGGAGAAGCTATCTCTCACCACAAGAGCACATCCACATCCTTACTACATCCAATGGTTCAACAGCAGCGGCAAGGTTAAGGTAACGCGTACTGTTCGTGTGCATTTTAGTATCTCTACATATGTTGATTATGTTGATTGTGGTGTGGAACCTGTGCAAGCATGTTCCTTATTACTTGGTAGACCATGGCAATTTGATAAAAAAATTGTACACCATGGTAGAAAAAATCAGTATACTCTTGTTCATAAGGATAAAAATATTACTTTGCTTCCTATGACTCCTGATTCCATTTTGAAAGATGATATTAATAGAGCTAATAAAGCAAAACAGGAGAAAAATAAGAGTGAAAATCAGATTGTGGCAAAAGAATTTGTGCAACAAATGAAGCCTAATAATAAATCATCTAGTGTTGTTTCTGAAATTAAATAGAAAATTGCATGTTTACTTGCCACCAAATCTGATATTGATGATCTAGATTTTAGCAAATCTGTTTGCTATGCTTTTTTGTCCAAAGAGGCATTATTTTCATTCAAGGACGTGCCTTCCTATTTGCCTCCTGCTGTCACTAACATTTTGCAGGAGTTTGCTGATGTCTTTCCACAAGACGTGCCACCGGGATTACCACCTATTAGAGGAATTGAGCATCAAATTGACTTAATTCCCGGTGCATCATTACCTAACCGTGCACCATACCGTACCAATCCAGAGGAGACGAAGGAGATTATGCGTCAAGTACAAGAACTACTCGACAAAGGTTATATACGCGAATCCCTTAGTACTTATGTTGTTCCTATCATTTTAGTGCCGAAAAAGGATGGTACGTCACCTATGTGCGTTGATTGTAGAGGCATTAATAATATTACTATTCATTATCGTCATCCTATTCCTTGGCAAGATGATATGCTTGATGAATTGAGTGGCTCTACAATATTCTCCAAAGTTGATTTGCGTAGTGGATACCATCAAATTCGTATGAAATTGGGAGATGAATGGAAAACAACATTTAAAACTAAGTTTGGATTATATGAGTTGTTAGTCATGCCTTTTGGGTTAACTAATGCACCTAGTACTTTCATGAGATTAATGAACGAAGTTTTACGTTCTTTCATTGGACGATTTGTGGTAGTTTACTTTGATGACATATTAATTTATAGAAAATCTTTGGATGAACATTTGGAACATTTACGTGCTGTTTTGATAGCTCTACGCACGTTCGTTTGGTAACCTTGGGAAGTGCACCTTTTGCAGCGATCGAGTATCTTTTCTTGGCTATGTTGTTACTCCACAGGGAATTGAAGTTGATAAAGCCAAGATTGAAGCTATTGAGAGTTGTCCACGGCCCAAAACGGTCACACAAGTGAGGAGTTTCCTTGGACTCGCTGGTTTCTATAGGAGTTTTGTGAGAGATTTCAGCACCATTGTTGCACCTCTCAACGAGCTTACAAAGAAGGATGTGCCTTTTGTTTGGGGTACCGCACAGGAAGAAGCCTTCACGGTATTGAAAGATAAGTTGACACATGCTCCTTTACTCCAACTTCCTGATTTTAATAAGAATTTTGAGCTTGAATGTGATGCTAGTGGAATTGGATTAGGAGGTGTGTTATTACAAGATGGCAAACCTGTTGCATACTTTTCTGAAAAAATGAGTGGGCCTAGTCTGAACTATTCTACTTATGATAAAGAATTATATGCTCTTGTTCGGACCTTAGAAACATGGCAACATTATTTATGGCCCAAGGAATTTGTTATACATTCTGATCATGAATCTTTGAAACACATTAAAAGTCAAGGAAAACTGAACCGTAGAAATGCTAAATGGGTTAAAATCATTGGGACTTTCCCTTATGTAATTAAACACAAGAAGGGTAAAGAAAATGTTATTGCTGATGCATTGTCTCGTCGTTATACTATGCTTTCACAACTTGACTTTAAAATATTTGGTTTGGAGACCATCAAAGATCAATATGTGCATGATGCTGAATTTAAAGATGTATTGCAGAATTGTAAGGAAGGGAGAACTTGGAACAAGTTCGTTCTTAAACATGGATTTGTGTGTCGTGCGAACAAGCTATGCATTCCAGCTAGCTCTGTTTGTCTTTTGTTGTTGCAGTAGGCGCATGGAGGAGGATTAATGGGAAACTTTGGCGTCAAGAAGACGGAGGATATACTTGCTACACATTTCCTTTGGCCAAAGATGAGACGGGATGTTGAGCGTTTTGTTGCTCGCTGCACTACATGTCAAAAAGCTACGTCACGACTCAATCCTCATGGTTTATATATGCCTTTGCCTGTACCAAGTGTTCCTTGGGAGGATATATCTATGGACTTTGTTTTAGGTTTACCTCGAACAAAGAAGGGGAGGGATAGCATATTTGTTGTCGTGGATAGATTCTCGAAAATGGCACACTTTATACCATGTCATAAAAGCGATGATGCTGTTAATGTTGCTGATTTGTTCTTTCGTGAAATTATTTGCTTGCATGGTGTGCCAAATACTATTGTTTCAAATCGTAATACTAAATTTCTTAGTCACTTTTGGAGATGTTTTGGGCTAAGTTGGGGACTAAATTGCTTTTTAGTACTACTTGTCACCCCCAAACTGATGGACAAACTGAAGTAGTCAATACAACATTATCACTATGCTTAGGGCTGTTTTGAAGAATAACAAGAAAATGTTGGAAGAATGTGTGGCTCATATTGAATTTTCTTATAATCTTCATTGCATTCTACTACTAAGATGTGCCCTTTTGAAATTGTGTATGGTTTCCTACTTTGTGCACCTATTGATTTGTTGCCTCTTCCATCTTCGAAGAAGGTTAATTTTGATGCTAAAGAACATGCTGAATTGATTTTAAAAATGCATGAGTTAACTAAGGAAAACATTGAGTGTATGAATGCTAAATATAAACTTGCTAGAGATATGGGTAGAAAACATGTTGTGTTTGCACATGGAGATCTTGTTCGGTTACATTTGCGTCAGGATAGATTTCCTAATTTGCGCAAATCAAAGCTAATGCCACGTGCTAATGGTCCTTTTAAGGTGTTAGAGAAAATAAATGATAATGCATATAAACTTGAGATTTGAAGCCTTATTAGGGTGAGGACGATGAACTTTCGTCGAGGACGACTTCATTTCAAGAACAGGAGGATGATGAGGACATCAATACCATTGTTACACCCACAACCCCTGCTGCTATACATACTAGACCAATTACTAGAGCTTGTGCACGCCAATTGAATTATCAGGTACTTTCGTTTCTTGGTAACGATTCTAATGTTCATGAGAATATGATGCTGCCTAAATTGGATACATTTGTGATGAGGACATCAATACCATTGTTACACCCACATCCCCTGCTGCTATACATACTAGACCAATTACTAGAGCTCACGCACGCCAATTGAATTATTAGGTACTTTCGTTTCTTGGTAACGATTGTAATGTTCATGAGAATATGATGCTGCCTAAATTGGATACATTTGTTTTGCTTAAAAATGAAGGGCCTAGCTTGGACAAGAAAGATGAACCTTGGAGCAAGTTCAAGCATGGAGATGATGGCATGCGCAAGGGGATCAAGAGCGGAGTTACAAGTGATGATGTCAGGACTTTGAAGCCATCATAAGGAGTGCATGAAGCCTTGGACGAAATATACAAGATGCCACTTCATAAATTTCGTCCAGAAGCTATTTTAGGTGCTGCGTCATCTTATTATTGGGCCAGGCCCATGTATTTTCGAAATACTTAAGTATAGGCTGTTTAGAGTCCGTATGTGTGGGGAAACAAGAGTTAGGGTTGGTTTCGGACCCCTCCTCCAAGGTCCCCGAAATCCCCCCCTCTTCCTCCATATATATAGCCCTTAGGGCATTGTTTAGACTTCGGGTTTTGTTTAGATTAAAAGTTCTCCATAGCTGCAACTTCGCGTACTTCGTTTGTGTCCAGCGACCAGACCAAGACGTCACAGAACCCCATCTTGATCAATAAAGCTTTCATCTTATATTCGTAATATCCAGATTTCAACCTAAGTTTCTTGCTTGTTCTTCGTTTGCTTGCAGGAAATAGGCCCTCGTGGTCAGGTTGATCGTGCTCCGGCATGGTCAATAACCCCTCGGAGTTGGTTTAGCGATTGTTAAGGCGCGACGTCCTCGCACGTTCGTAGTCGGATCGTGAAAGTCGACTTCCTCTAAAACGATAGCCACCATCTCATCAAAAGACGGGACACCTTTGCCTCTATCAATTTGTTTTGCTTACAAATGAAGGGCCTAGCTTGGATAAGAAAGATGATCCTTGGAGCAAGTTCAAGCATGGAGATGATGGCATGCGCAAGGGGATCAATAATGGAGTTACAAGTGATGATGTCAGGACTTTGAAGCCACCATAAGGAGTGCATGAAGCCTTGGACGAAATATACAAGATGCCACTTCATAAATTTCGTCCAGAGGCTATTTTAGGTGCTGCGTCACCTTATTATTGGGCCAGGCCCATGTATTTTCGAAATACTTAAGTATAGGATGTTTTTAGAGTCCGTATGTGTGGGGAAACAAGAGTTAGGGTTGGTTTCGGACCCCTCCTCCAAGGGCCACGAAATCCCCCCCTCTTCCTCCATATATACAGCCCTTAGGGTGTCGTTTAGACTTTGGGTTTTGTTTAGATTAAAAGTTTGCCATAGCTGCAACTTCGCATACTTTGTTTGTGTCCAGCGTCCAGACCAAGACGTCACAGAACCCTACCTTGATCAATAAAGCTTTCATCTTATATTCGCAACATCCAGATTGCAACCTCAGTTTCTTGCTTGTTCTTTGTTTGCTCGCAGGAAACAGGCCCTCGTGGTCAGGTTGATCGTGCTCCGGCATGGTCAATAACCCCTCGGAGTTGGTTTAGCAATTGCTAAGGCGCGACGTCCTCGCACGTTCGTAGTCGGATCATCAAAGTCGACTTCCTCTAAAACAATAGCCACCATCTCATCGAAAGACGAGACACCTTTGCCTGTATCAAGTGGTATCAGATTTCCAGGTTGCTCGGTGAGATTTTTATAGTTTTTCATTGTTTAGATCGAGTCTGTTCTTCATACCTACAGTCCACCAAAAAAAGCCAAAAAAATTAGGGTTATTTCATCATATCCAAACCAATCTGAGCCTTTGCATAGTCTTTTTAGAGTTTTGCTTTGTTGAATTCGCGGTTGCATCGCCGTGTCGAGTTGCTGGTATTAGCGACTAGTCCCTTAAAGTTTCGAGTTCTGTTCGCAGGTTGTCACGCCGCCACCGCACCATCGTCATCATCATTGCCTTATACCACCACCCCACTATATACATCGCCGCTGTCATATACAACCACCAATCTGAGTCCAGATATACCATCACCATATACAACCACCAGTCCGAGTTCCACTAGATTCATCGCTGCCACCAGTCCGAGTTCCACCAGATTCATCTCCACCACCAGTCCTAGTCCGAGTCCAGTATTTGTTGCTTTGTTTTCGAGTTGCAGATCACGCTATACTCCAAGTCGTGACAGAGTAGGACTCCCGAGATTCCATGCTACCCATAGTAGAAAAATAGTTCCAAACTAAAAAAAATTGGCTAGGCAGTTTTTAGACCATTTGTAGACTTTTTTGAAAAAAATTGTTGCGGAGCAAAAAAAAGAGTGAAAAAGTGCAAAAAAAGTGAAAAAAACTAAAAAAAACATTCAGAGCGTGCTCCTCCCTTGTTTACGTGTAGTGCCATGATTTTGTTAGTGTTCTAGGCTCGCGTCTCTAGCACGGTCTAGCCTAGGACCAGCACAGTACCGTCGTTGAGCGTTTATTCAACTTTGCATCTCTGAATTGATTATTGCTGACCCTTTTTGCTACCATATTATAGGCCTTCCTAGCTCCACATACATCTACGTCGTGCGTTTGACTCTCCCTGGTAATCGCTCTATCCAAGCTTTGAGAGTTTTGACTACGACGGTTGCCGATCACCACCTGCTACTGGGTAAGAAATGGTAAGAATTTCAGATTCGCTTGCCAGATTTGTGATACACCACCACCACCACCACTTCCTAGTAGTCTATAGGATCATATTCTTGTGTGTTTCTATTTCTGCTAACCATGGCAGGATCCCAAGCCGATGAGACAGATTGGGAGAACAAGACGAACAAAGAGCTACATTATAAATTTCAGCAAATGATGAGTGGACAGGTGCAAGATGTGCTAAACAGATTTGAAGAGGCCATGGAGAAGATAGATGGCATGGAGAAGACGTTGGAAACAAAGCTCGATAACAAGTTTAATGAATTGCTCGCGCGTCTTCCACCACCAGCACCGTCTGCACCTAACGCACATCTACAACAACAACAACAACAACAACATCGCCTTCCAAATCAAGTGGGACGGGCACTACGCATTCCCCTTGAGCCTGGTCAAAATTCTAGTGCCACTGTTGATGCTTCTGTAGCTCCTGCTGCTACTGCCGAGGTGGAGGACCATTACGAGGATGAGGTTGATTAAAATCAAAACTACGTGCAACCACCAGCACCACCGCCACCAGGTCGTCTTCATGCATATCATCGCAATGGTAGGGCTGCACAACCACCTCAGGTATGTGATCATGACCATCTCCCTAAACTGAAATTGAACATTCCACCATTTGAAGGTAGATATGTTCCTGATTTATATCTTACTTGGGAGTTAGAAACTGGACAATGATTTACATGTTTACAATATCCTGAGGAGAGACGTGTTCCTGCTGCTGTTTGTGCTTTCACTAGCTTTGCATGTGTTTGGTGGTCTGAACATTGTAGATTATATCCTATTCCAGCTACTTGGGCTGCTTTGAAAATTGCTATGTGTACTCGTTGGGTTCCACCATATTATCAACGTGAATTACTTCCAAAATTGCAGCGTTTAAGACAAGGAAAAAAATCTATAAAAGAATATTATCAGGAATTACAAACTGGCATGATTAGATGTGGTATTGTTGAGGAGAATGAAGCTATGCTTGCACATTTCATGGGTGGATTAAATAGAGAGATTCAGACCATTCTAGATTATAAGGATTATACTAATATCACTCGCTTATTCCATCTTGCTTGTAAAGCTGAACGTGAAGTGCAGGGTCGACAGGCATTGGCGCGAACTAACTTTTCAGCAGGTCGATCTTCATCATGGACACCACGTGCATCCTCTATTTCAACTACACCAGCACCTCCATCAGGTGCCACCTCCAGCCATGATACAAGAAAGCAGGCACAACCACCACTATCTGCCAAGAGCACACCTGCCGGGCCTGCGCAGAGCTCTTCTTCTTCCATGGCATCAACAGGGCACACAAGTGATATTATTTGTCGTCGTTGTAAGGGAAGAGGACATTTTGCGAGAGAATGCAAATCTCAGCGTGTGATGATTGCTACTGAGGATGGTGGGTATGAGTCCGCTAGTGACTATGATGAGGAGACTATGGCTCTTCTTACACGTGAAGAACACAGTGGAGATGATTCTGATCATGAGATGCAATACATGGCTCTTGAAGATGCTGACAGGTATGAATGTTTAGTTGCTCAACGTGTTTTGAGTGTGCAGGTCACACAAGTTGAGCAAAATCAGAGGCATAATTTGTTCCATACAAAGGGAGTTTTGAAGGAATGTTCGGTTCGCGTTATCATAGATGGAGGGAGCTGCAACAACTTGGCTAGCATGGAGATGGTGGAGAAGCTATCTCTCACCAGAAGACCACATCCACATCCTTACTACATCCCATGGTTCAACAACAGCGGCAATGTTAAGGTAACACGTACTGTTCGTGTGCATTTTAGTATCTCTACATATGCTGATTATGTTGATTGTGATGTGGTACCTATGCAAGCATGTTCCCTATTACTTGGTAGACCATGGCAATTTGATAAAAATTCTATACACCATGGTAGAAACAATCAGTATACTCTTGTTCATAAGGATAAAAATATTACTTTGCTTCCTATGACTCCTGATTCCATTTCGAAAGATGATATTAATAGAGCTAATAAAGCAAAACAGGAGCAAAATAAGAGTGAAAATCAGATTGTGGCAAAAGAATTTGAGCAACAAATGAAGCCTAATAATAAACCATCTAGTGTTGCTTCTGAAATTAAATTGAAAAGTGCATGTTTACTTGCCACCAAATCTGATATTGATGATCTAGATTTTAGCAAATCTGTTTGCTATGCTTTTGTGTGCAAACAGGCATTATTTTCATTTGAGGACGTGCCTTCCTCTTTGCCTCCTGCTGTCACTAACATTTCGCAGGAGTTCGCTGACGTCTTTCCACAAGACGTGCCACCGGGATTACCACCTATTCGATGGATTGAGCATCAAATTGACTTAATTCCCGGTGCATCATTACCCAACCGTGCTCCATACTGTACCAATCCAGAGGAGATGAAGGAGATTATGCATAAAGTACAGGAGCTGCTTGACATAGGTTATATACGCGAATCCCTTAGTCCTTGTGCTATTCCTACCATTTTAGTACCGAAAAGAATGGTACGTCACGTATGTGTGTTGATTGTAGAGGCATTAATAATATTACTATTCGTTATCGTCATCCTATTCCTAGGCTAGACGACATGCTTGATGAATTGAGTGGCTCTACAATATTCTCCAAAGTTGATTTGCGTAGTGGATACCATCAAATTCACATGAAATTAGGAGATGAATGGAAAACAGCATTTAAAAATAAGTTTGGATTATATGAGTGGTTAGTCATGCCTTTTGGGTTAACTAATGCACCTAATACTTTCATGAGGTTAATGAACGAAGTTTTACGTGCTTTCATTGGACGATTTATGGTAGTCTATTTTGATGATATACTGACTTATTGTAAATCTTTGGAGGAACATTTGGAACATTTACGTGATATTTTTATTGCTCTCCGTGATGCACGTTTGTTTGGTAACCTTGGAAAGTGCACCTTTTGCACCGACCGAGTATCTTTTCTTGGCTATGTTGTTACTCCACAGGGAATTGAAGTTGATAAAGCCAAGATGGAAGCTATCGAGAGTTGGCCGCAGCCCCAAACAGTCACACAAGTGAAGAGTTTCCTTGGCCTCTCTAGTTTCTATAGGCGTTTTGCGAGATATTTCAGCACCATTGCTGCACCTCTCAACGAGCTTACAAAGAAGGATGTGCCTTTTGTTTGGGGTACCGCATAGGAAGAAGCCTTCACGGTATTGAAAGATAAGTTGACACATGCTCCTTTACTGCATCTTCCTGATTTTAATAAGACTTTTGAGCTTGAATGTGATGCTAGTGGAATTGGATTAGGAGGTGTGTTATTCCAAAATGGCAAACCTTTTGCATACTTTTCTGAAAAATTGAGTGGGCCTAGTCTGAACTATTCCACTTATGATAAAGAATTATATGCTCTTGTTCGGACCTTAGAAACATGGAAACAATATTTATGGCCCAAGGAATTTGTTATACATTCTATTCATGAATCTTTGAAACACATTAAAATTCAAGCAAAACTGAAGCGTAGACATGCTAAATGGGTTGAATTCATTGAGACTTTCCCGTATGTCATTAAACACAAGAAGGGTAAAGAAAATGTTATTGCTGATGCTTTGTCTCGTCGTTATACTATGCTTTCACAACTTGACTTTAAAATATTTGGTTTGGAGACCATTAAAGATCAATATATGCATGATGCTGAATTTAAAGATGTATTGCAGAATTGTAAGGAAGGGGGAACATGGGACAAGTTCGTCCTTAATGATAGATTTGTGTTTCGTGCTAAAAAGCTATGCATTCCATCTAGCTCCATTCGTCTTTTGTTGTTGCAAGAGGCGCATGGAGGAGGATTAATGGGACACTTTGGCATCAAGAAGACGGAGGATATACTTGCTACACATTTCTTTTGGCCAAAGATGAGACGGGATGTTGAGTGTTTTGTTGCTCGCTACACTATATGTCAAAAAGCTAAGTCACGACTCAATCCTCATGGTTTATATATGCCTTTGCCTGTACCTAGTGTTCCTTGGGAGGATATATCTATGGACTTTGTTTTAGGTTTACCTCGAACAAAGAAGGGGAGGGATAGCATATTGTTTTGTCGTGGATAGTTTCTCGAAAATGGCACACTTTATACCATGTCATAAATGCGATGATGTTGTTAATGTCGCTGATTTGTTCTTTCGTGAAATTATTCTCTTGCATGGTGTGCCAAATACTATTGTTTCAGATCGTGATACTAAATTTCTTAGCCACTTTTGGAGATGTTTATGGGCTAAGTTGGGGACTGAACTGCTTTTCAGTACTACTTGTCACCCCCAAACTGATGGACAAACTGAAGTAGTCAATAGAACATTGTCTACTATGCTTAGGGCTGTTTTGAAGAATAACAAGAAAATGTGGGAAGAATGCTTGCCTCATATTGAATTTTCTTATAATCGTTCATTGCATTCTACTACTAAGATGTGCCCTTTTGAAATTGTGTATGGTTTCCTACCTCGTGCACCTATTGATTTGTTGTCTCTTCCATCTTCGGAGAAGGTTAATTTTGATGCTAAAGAACGTGTTGAATTGATTTTAAAAATGCATGAGTTAACTAAGGAAAACATTGAGCGTATGAATGCTAAATATAAACTTGCTAGAGATAAGAGTAGAAAACATGTTGTGTTTGCACCTGGAGATCTTGTTTGGTTACAATTGCGTAAGGATAGATTTCCTAATTTGTGTAAATCAAAGCTAATGCCACATGCTGATGGTCCTTTTAAGGTGTTAGAGAAAATAAATGATAATGCATATAAACTTGAGCTGCCTGCAGATTTTGGGGTTAGTCCCACTTTTAACATTGCAGATTTGAAGGCTTATTTGGGTGAGGAAGATGAGCTTTCGTCGAGGACGACTTCATTTCAAGAAGGGGAGGATGATGAGGACATCAATACCATTGTTACACCCACAACCCCTGTTGCTATACATACTGGACCAATTACTAGAGCTCGCGCACGCCAATTAAATTATCAGGTACTTTTGTTTCTTGGTAATGATTCTAATGTTCATGAGAATATGATGCTGCCTAAATTGGATACATTTGTTTTGATTACAAATTAAGGGCCTGGCATGGATAAGAGGGATGAAAACTGGACCAAGACCAAGCATGGAGATGATGGCATGTGCAAGGGGATCCAGAACGGAGTTACAAGTGATGGTTTCAGGACTTTGAAGCCACCATAAGGAGTGCATGAAGCCTTGGACGAAATATACAATATGCCACTTCATAATTTTCGTCCAGAGGCAATTCTAGGTGCTGGGTCACCTTATTATTGGGCCAGGCCCACGTATTTTCGAAATACTTAAGTATAGGCTGTTTTTAGAGTCCGTATGTGTGGGGAAACAAGAGTTAGGGTTGGTTTCGGACCCCTCCTCCAAGGGCCACATAATCCCCCCCTCTTCCTCCATATATACAACCCTTAGGGCGTCGTTTAGACTTTGGGTTTTGTTTAGATTAAAGTTCACCATAGCTGCAACTTCGCGTACTTCGTTTGTGTTCAACGACCAGACAAAGGAGTCACAGAACCCCACCTTGATCAATAAAGCTTTCATATTATATTTGAAATATCCAGATTGCAATCTCAGTTTCTTGCTTGTTCTTCGTTTGCTCGCAGGAAACAGACCCTCGTGGTCAGGTTGATTGTGCTCCGACGTGGTCAATAATCCTCGAAGTTGGTTTAGCGATTGCTAAGGCGCGATGTCTCGCACGTTCGTAGTCGGATCGTCAAGGTCGACTCCCACAGAAAACGATAGCCACCATCTCATCGAAACATCGGGACACCTTCGCCTCTATCATCGAGACTTGTACTAGGTGCTCGACTTGGATGGTGCCGGAGTCGCTAAGCCATTGCACTTTGTATGGATGTGGATGCTTCGTCTTGGGCAATTGTAGCTTGGAGCAAAGTTCTTCACTTACGAGATTATGACAACTTCCTCCATCGATGATGACCTTGACGGATCGTCCATTAATGTTGGCCTTGGTATGAAAGATATGGCATCTTTGGTCTTCTTCTTGATGATGTTGGAGAGTCAAAACCTTGGAGACAACAAGGGCGGGACTTGAATCATCATCGCAAAATACTTGTTCCTCTTCATCGTTCACTTGTCGGTGCATGGCGACTTGCTCGATGGCGTCCATTTCTTCTTCACTCATTGAGTCGTAAGTGCCGTCGTCGTTGAGGATCATGGTCCGCTTGTTGGTGCACTCGTAGGACTTGTGGCCTCGGCCTCCGCAAGTGAAACAATTGAAGGAACTCGTCTTGACGGTCTCATCGGTTGGAGTTGATGATGATGAAGCTCTCGGCTTGAAGTTGCTCGTAGTCGGAGGATGATTTGGAGTTGATGAAGCTTTCTTGGAACTCGACTTGTCGATGTTGCTAGTAGAAGGCTTGGTAGTCGGTGTTGGAGTCGTTAAAGCTTGGTTATTGGAGAAACCATAGGACTTGGATCAGAACTTGGCATACTTTAAATCATCTTGCACTTGGCGTTCCGCTTTGGTAGCTTGGTGCACTAGCTTGATGAGGTTCGTGTATGGTTGGAAGTCGGCGATCTTCTTGATAGGATGGTTGAGTCCATTCAAGAAACGTGCCATTGTTTGCTCATCTTCTTCCGTGACATTGGCTCATATCATGGAAATCTCCATCTCCTTGTAGTACTCTTCAAGGCTCTTTGTTTCCTTGCTTGAGTGGTTGGAGTTTCTTGAAGAAGTCGCGGTTGTAGTAGGTAGGCACGAAGCTTGCTCTCATGACATCCTTCATTTGCGCCCAAGTAGTGATGGGTGGTTCACCTCTTGCCTCTCGGCGCTCGATAACTTGTTCCCACCAAATGGGCACATAGTCTTGGAACTCAAGGGATGCCATTGCGATCTTCTTCTCTTCTTCATAATTGTGCAAACGGAAAATCTTGTCAACTGTCAATGCCCATGAAAGGTACTCTTTGGGATCGTTACTTCTGTTGAACTTGGGCATGGTGAACTTGAGTTTGCCATAGCATTTCTCTCCATTGTGTTGGGGTCGGCGATGATGACGCCCATGTTGTTGATGATTTTTCAGCTCGTGGCGTTCTGGTCGCGGAGGGTTGTCAACCTCATGTTGCTCTTGTCGTGGAGGATCTCCATTGTCTTCATGATGTTGAGGGACTTGTTCTTCTTGACGTGCTTGTGGAGGAGCTTGTCGAGCTCGAAGAGGAGCCTGAGGAACTTGACGATGCACGCAAGATTGAAATCTCCGTTCTTGAATTTCTTCGCGAAATGCTTCTTCTTGTTCTCGAGCTTGTCGGCCTCGGTCGGCTACGGCTCGACTTGAATCTTTGAGGGATTGTTGCGTCGCAAGTGCTTGAGCTTCACGGAGTTGTTCTTCCTGGCGTTGTGCCTCGGCATCTTGAGCATTTTGGTGTTGACACGCTTGCTCTTCCTCTTCATGTTGGCATTGTCGTTGCCGTTCTCGTTCTAGCGCAAAGGCCTCTTGGGTTTGACATTGTCGGTGCTCGTGCGAGTCAGTGTTGCGTAGAGTATTGAGGCTTGCTTGACACTCATTGCGCACGGCATGGCGAAGAGTGTTCGATGTCGGTGTAGTTGAGCCGGAGAGGGTGAGGTCGGATTGGCGACTTGAATGGCTCCTTCTTGAAGTGGAAGAAGAGCGGTTGAGCAACAAAGTGTGAATCTCGTCCATCCTTGCATCATTCTCTTGCTTGTGATCCTTGAGCTTGTGGTCGAAGTAGTCCCTTGTACGTTGCTCGGAGAGTCACAAGTCGGTAGCGAGGTTGTCGATGTGGTCACTCATGGCTTGTTGCTCTTGATGCAAAGCACGTTGTGCACCAAAGAGGCGACTCTTGGTGACGAAGGAGTTCATGTCATCGTCTTGCTCCATGAAGAGTGGGTTGGTAGAAGTACTTGGCCTATCCATCATTCCAAGACAACTTTAAGTGGTAGAAAGAGAAGAACGAATACCAAATGTACCTTGACAGAAGTTGAAAGTGGATCGATGATCACTCCAATGTAGGATAAGGAAATAGCACAATTGGTACTAGCTCTTGTCAGTTTCTCACACCTACACAAGTAAAAGCTTATGGTGGAGCTTGATTAGGATGGTGGCACAAAATTTCATGCAATTGTAAGTGAGATTCAATAATGTTGGAAAAGATCCGCAAGATGCCATGTAACAAGTAGACCAAGCATATAAGGTACACGGAAACACACACACAAAAAGATAAGTGGGGTCGTGCAACCAAGGGTGAGCCAAAATGTGGAATCCACAAAAATGCTCTTGTTGCAGAACACTAGAGAGACACTAGCACGATTGCACAATAGGTGGATACAAGAACTTGTGCACAACCTATTTAGCAAAATGCAACGACTTCTATCCCAAGTATGCTCTATGCAAGGTGTTGCTATGATATGATCCAAGATGATCGAGTATGACAATCTTAATGTTGTATGATGCTATGGTTCTTGCTTAAAAGCTCTTCGCTTATCTTTCCTCTTTGCTTAAAAGCTTGTTTGGCTCTTTGATGTTAGAGCTCTTTTCTCATGCAATGCTTGACGAACCGATATAGGAAGTGAGTATGCGATGACAACTTTGTGACACAAGAGATGATACGAATATATGCAACAATGATGTATGTATGCAATGGGAAGTTTGATCGCTAATGTGCACAAGTCTCGTTGCCGGCAATACTCAACGGCTAGTCTCGATGGGTAAGCAACGCAAAGGAGTAAGGCTATGATGGCTATCAATGTAATGGCAAGAGTGATATGTCCAATACCAAGATGAGGCTAACAGTCTTTCTTCTGGTATGGTGTCAAAATGGTGGCACGAATACCAAGGTGTAGTCGAGGTGGTCGTTGTTGATGACGATGTAGGACGGAGGTGATGATGTAGGATGCGTCCGTGGCGAAGATGAGCGGCGGTGATGTCGATGTCGAACCGTACATAGATAGCCGAAACACAAAAGGATGCGGTACCGCAACTCAAATTCTCAAACCTCGAAGTAACAAATGTGTCGGAGAGCGAAACGGTCCAAAATGGTTGGGCTATGCAGAAGTGGTGGAGGTATGCGGAAGTATATGTGGTATATGGTGGGCACCGAAACTAAATTTGGTAAAAAATGGACGGAAAATGGGGCGGTGGATGGAGATGTTGCTGCCAGGGGTCGGATGTCTGGGTGGAAGGCCGGATGTCCGGGGGCCGGATGTCCGGGCTCTTGATCCAGGGACGAACAGGATGAACACCGAGTGGAGAGGTCAAATCCGGGCGAAATTCTGATGGATTTGTGGATGGAAATTGGGGGGAAATGGATGGGGCGCTAGATCCACTCAATACAAAGCAAATCCACGGATCCAAACCAACAAAATCTCAACACACCAACAAATCACAAAAAAAAATTGGGCTATTTTTGTGGGGAATTTTCGAATTAGGACGAAAAACAACAAAACAAGGCTAGAAACAAAACGGGGAGGCTCCGAAATCGTGATCAACGTGGCTCTAGATACCAAGATGATGTAGGGTACAACCCTAATCGCCCGATCTTTCACGAAAGGAGCAGATCCCGCGAAGAACACGAGGAATACGAGGGGAAAACGTGGGAAACCACAAGGGGAACACACGGGGGAAACACTAAACCAACAAGAAATAGTCACATATATGCTAGATCCTCGAGTACATGGAACAATACACGATACATGATCAACTAGGGACGATACATGGTAACCAGTCTTCTCCATGAGGAGGTCTTGAATCCACGGGGGGATCTTCCCTTAGAAAGGGGGCTTGAATCCAAAGGGATCTTCTCCGAAGAGGCTGCGGTCTCTCGCAATGAGGAGATCCGATATGGATGAGCGTAGCTCTATCTCTCAAATGAGCTATCACAACGCTAACCCTAGAAAGTTGGGTGAGGGGGAGTATATATAGTCTAGGGGGGAGAAGGGATACACGGGCCTCGGCCCTTCACTGTGCGCACACAGGGGAGGCCGGATGTCCGGGATGGTCGGGCCAGATGTCCGGACTTTCAGGCGATGCCGGATGTCTGGGCTGGGGAGGCCGGATGTCCAGGCTGAAGTGGTGGCATTTGTTGCTCTCGGGTTCGGAGGGGCCGGATTTTCGGGCCGGTGGCCGGATGTCCGGGGGCTCGGGAGAGGCCGGATGTCCGGGGCCTGTAGCTTCTGGCGACTGAGTTGTTGTGGTGAGAGGAGCTCCAGGGGCCGGATGTCCGAGGCCTAGGAGATGTTCTTAACTCCTTCCGTTGGTTCTCTTCATGTGTGAACTTGGGGACTTGTACATCTTCATGCGCATCTTCGGGAGGGTCCTCTTGGTACCTAGTTATGCAGAACACCTCGGACTTACGTAGTAGCCATGTCTCATGCATAGAAAGTGGAAGTTCGGAGAGGAGTGAGTTCACCTTATCTTCGATAGCCTTGTCTCGGGCTCATTTCATTGGTCCAAGTGGCGTCGTTGGAGGTGTAGGTGCATCCATGGGGATGATCTTGGGATGCTCGGCATCAAATGGAATTTATGTGAATGGGGCATACATAGTCACTATGTTGAGATTGAAAAGATGCAATACGGGATATCTCACTCATAGCATATGACAAGGTTAATGGATTGTCAAACATGATGTGACCAATAGAATTTTCACATGATATCCTATGGAGCATAACATCACTACTAGGCATCTCGCCATGCTCGTCATCATATTCATCATAAATAGGTAAGTCATGAGATGAAGGAGTCGCACTAGCATGAAGCATGGGAATAGGTGGATCAACATCATGCAAGCAATCATTGGTGAGATAGTCCACTAGTGGGACAAGAGAAGCACCATCACCTATGTTACCTTTGGAGCATCCCTCATGTGTTGAAGGTGAGGTGTGAAATACCAAGTTGTGGTCATCTTCATCTTGATGGAACCATGTGGGGGTGCATCTTCTTCCAGCATGGCCATCGTTGTCTCCATTGGAGATATGGACTCGTCGAGGATAGGCATGTCGTCATGTAGGAGACCTAGCACCAAAGAATAAAACACACTCGGAGTAGAGGTTAGGTCGTTAGAAATCATAGTGACCTCACATGCCGTGTCAACTACCTCACTCACTAAGTGTTGTGGCTCACTCACTCCCTCCCGGATGCTCTCACACATATGGTTGGTGGAGTCACTCAAATGGCTCTCAACCTCACATAGGATGTGTGGCATGCTCTCAAGTGTGGGGCTAGTGGTGGGCACACTCATCCTCTCATAGGAAATGCACTCAATTTCACATATGGTGGAGTCACTCATATCACTCGTGGTGTGGTGGCTCTCCTCACATGGCAATTGGGGCATCTCGTCACATGTGGGTGTCGGAGAGATGTTGGTGCAAATGTCTCCATGCTCCATCATGTCGTGGTTGTAGCCGTGGATGAAGGCCGAAGATGGCACATCATCACTCTCCTCTAAGACCAAAGATAAGTTCTCATGTGCGGTCTCGTAACTTGACTCGGAGAATGAGTCCAATATGGGCGCCGTCTTCATGTTGTTGAAGAGGTTCATGCTCGTCGCCGTGGTCGAAGGGAATGGCCCTTGCTCGACCTTCTTGTCACCGTCTTGTTGTTGGAGGCCAATATGATGTGGCACCTCGTAGCTCGGCTCCATGACTGAAGGGAATTTCCCATGCTCGGCCATCTTCCTTGAGGGGCTTCCGAAGATGGAGGTGTCGCCCTCGCTCATAGGTGGTCGCCTCGTTGGTGAAGATGTCGATGTAGGCGAACTCATGGAAAGTAGGCGAAGATGTTGTACGTCCAAAGGTAAAGATGCCTTGAGAACACTTGGCGAAGATGCCGAAGTGGTTGGTGTAGCCGTAGCTCCGTCTTGGTGGTGCTCGTCCCGCGGTCTTCTCTTGGGGTCATGAAGTTTGGACTTGGCGTGAAGTAGGGCTTGTTGGGACTTGTAGGTAGGCGCTTGGTGAGCATCGTCATGATGATGTTGGCGTTGTTGCATTTGAGCTCGTAGTAGATGTCGTTCGTCGTCGTCATGCACATGTTGCTTGGAGGTGACTTTCCCTTCATGATGATGTGGATCACGAACGTGATGGTGGTCGCCATGGAGATGTGGACGTGGATGACTTGCGCTTGTATCGCTTGGGCGCTCCGAAGAGGATCGATGTGCTCGCCGCCGCCTTGAATATGACGAAGGGGAAGTAGACATGATCAAGGCCCGAATCTCCTCCATCCTTGCATCTTGATCCTTCTTTTGCGCGGAAAGCTTGTTGTCGATTTAGTCCCTTTTCCTTGCTTCGGAGTGACCAATGTCGATGGAGAGGTTCTCGATGCGCTCTCGCAATCTTGATTGTGCGCCTTGCATTTGTCGTTGTAGATCGAAGATTGACGCTTTTGTGATGTAGTTGTTCACGCCGTCGTTGTTGTGGAAGACCGGAGATGAAATGCCTTGCCTATTCATCACTCCAAGAGAAAAATGTGAGTGGTAGAAAGAGAAGAACGAATACCAAATGTATCTTGACCGAAGTTGAAAGTGGAGCAATTATCACTCCAATTTGGACAAGGAAATAGAACCATTGGTACCAATTCTTGTTGGTTTCTCACACCTACACAAATAAGGCTTATGGTGGAGCTCGGTGAGGATAGTGGCACAAAATATTTGATGCAAAATGTTAACAAGAGTCTATAATGTTGAAAGAGATTCACAAATTCGCAAGTGAAACAAGTATACCAATAGCAATATGTGGCACACGGAAACACACACACGGATAGATAAATTGGGGTCGTGCAACCAAGGAATGAGCACAAAATGTGGAATCCACGGAAAATGCTCATGTTGCACAACTCAAGAGAGACGCTAGCACGATTGCTCTATAGGCAGATATGACACTTGTGCACAACCTATAAGATGCAAAATGTATAACTTTCTATCCCAAGTATGCTATGTATGTATGGTTCCCGGTGGTTCTCACAAGGTGATCCAAGATGATCTTATATGCAATGTGGTATGATGCTATGGCTATTGCTTACGAGCTCTTTGTTCACTCTTTTGCTTAAAAGCTTATTCTTGTTTTTTTGTATGGCCACTTTGGCACAATGCACAAACCAAGATAGCAATTGTATATATGCGGGAACAAACTTGAGGCACAAGAGATGATATGATGATACCAATATGATATGGTATATGTGCAATGGGAGGTGTAGATCACTAATGTGCACAAGTAACATTGCCAGCAATACTCAAATGGCTAGTCTCGATAGGCAAGTGACGCAAAATGGGCTAGGGGTCATCAATGCAATGGCAAGGGAATATACAATGGAGGGATACCACAATACCTAGATGATATGGAGGCTACCGTCCATGTCGATGATGAGTGGCGGTGATCTTGATGGAGACTCATCCCTAAGTAGCCGAAACACCTTAGGAAACAGAAAAACCTCGAACTCAAAATCTCAAATGTCAAGTGTCAAATGGTGGTAGTGGGAATGAGGTGGTGGTTTTGTGAAAGCTCAATGGAATTGGGGAATGGCAATGATGGGTTGTGGAGTACGCAATGCGGAAATGGAGGGTAAGGTGGTGGACAATACACGGTGTCAGAGTTGGAAGCACAGTCCCTAAGTAGCCGAAACACCTTAGGAGACACAACTCACAACACAAACAAAATTGGGTTAAGTCGGTGTGGCGGAAGTGTGAGGTGGGCAAAACTATGCGGAAGTTATGGTGGTGGTGGTTGATGAAGAAGCAACCGTCCCTAAGTAGCCTATACACCTTAGGAGACACAAATCACTCCTCAAGGAACCACTAAAGCGATGGGGAACAAAATTGGTTAGGTTGTGGAAGTCAGTGGTGGTGTAGCGGACGATGTGGTGGAAGCCCAAGGAAAAGATGCCAAAATTATCAAAATTTTATGAAGTCAAAAAATGTTGGTGGTATTTTTGTTGGAAGGAGGATGTCAAGAGCTTTTCAAAGAGCTAAAGAACGTTAAAATCGAAGTTCGGATGAATTAGTTATGGCCGAAACAAAATTTGAGCGAAGGTGATATCTACAAGTTACGGATGTCCGGACAAGGTCGGATGTCCGGGGGCCGAACGTCCGGGCGGGCTTGGAAATCCGTAAATTCGGCTCGGGTTAGGGGTACCGGTTGTCTGGAAAAGGTCGGACGTCCGGTCATTCCAGGGGCTCCGGACGTCCGTGAAAGGTCGGTCGTCCGGTGGGACGGGGTCAACGCGAGATGCGAGATCCGGGGCGCGATTTTGGGGTCAAAATTGATGACATTTCGTGGGTGAAAGATGGGGAAACTTGGGGAGATGCTAGATCCACTTGAAACCAAGAAAATCCATGGATCAAAATCAATAAAACTTCCTCAAATCAACAAATCACAAAAAAATATGGGGCTATTTTTGGTGGGGATTTTCGAAATGGGGGATGAACAATACAAAATTAGGCTAGAAAACGAAGAGGGGAGGCTCTGAAATCGTGATCAATGTGGCTCATGATACCAATATGATGTAGGGTAGGAACCCTAGGGGCCGATCTTTCACGAAAGGAGCGAATCCATGGACAACTAAGGACGATACAAGGGTAGCCGATCTTCTCCGTGAGGAGGTCTTGATGTTCTTCCCTAAAGAGGGGTCTTGAGTCCACTTGGGGGATCTTCTCCGTAGGGGGCTCGAATCTCGGAGGAGAAGGTAACCAAGTGGATGAGCAAAGCTCTCACACGAAATATGAGCTAATCCTTTGCTAACCCTCAAATGGTGGAGGTGGGGGAGTATATATAGTCTAGGGCCATGAAGGGGTAAGTGAGGGCGAAGGGATTCATGGGATCGGCCTGATACACTGTGCACAGACAGGCGTCGGACGTCTGATAGGTACCAGACGTCCGGTGCCTCCTGAGGGTCCGGTCGTCCGGTACTTGTCGGACGTCCGATGTTTTGGCTCGGGAAAGCCATCGTCGGATTTCCGGACGGGGCCGGACGTCCAGGCGCTGGAGGATGTCGGACGTCCGGTCAGCGTCGGTCGTCCGACCGCTATATGTCTCGCTGGCTGGGACTTGGGTTGGCTGGTGAAGTCTCCAGGCGTTGGACGTCCTGTCCATACCGGTCGTCCGGTGCCTGTAGATTTCTGGCAGCTTCTTCTCTTGCTCCTTGTACTTGGCGTCCTCGCCAGCTCGTCCGTTGGATGTGGTGGCTCCGTGGCTTTCCTCTAAGTACCTGATCATGCATAGCACACACGTTGGAGGTAGTAGCCATGTCTCACATGTAGAAAGTGAAAGTTTGGAGAGGAGCAAGTTCACCTTGTGCCCAATGGCGTATGTTCGAGGTCTCTTCATATGTCCTCTTGGGGCTTGGAGAGTAGTAGGAGTGTACATGGGGATGAACGTGGGATGCTCCGCATTATGAAATCTCATTAATTTTGACCCCAAAATCTCCATTTTCCACCCAAAATCGCGTCCCGGATCTCAAATCCAGCGTTGACCCCGATCCACCGGACGACCGACCTTTTATGGACGTCTGAAGCCCCAGTAAACACCGGATGTCTGACCTTTTACGGACATCTGGAACCCCTAACCCGAGCCAAATTTCGGCTAATTCTTGTTTCGGCCGTAACTAATTCATCCGAACTCTGATTTTGACGTTCTTTAGATCATTTGGAAGCTCTTGACATTGCCCTTCCCAAAAAATACCACCAACACCATTTGAATCCATAAAATTTTGTGAATTTTGGCATCTTTGCCTAGGGCTTCCACCACTTCATCCGCTACACCACCACCGATTTCCGCAACCTAACCCTTTTTGTTCCTTATAGCATTTGACATTGTTTGAGTTGTCACTTGTGTCTCCTAAGGTGTTTAGGCTACTTAGGGACGATTGCTTATTCATCAACCACCACCACCATAACATCCGCGTAGGCTTGCCCACCATAGGCGCTGGGACTCGTCGGACGTCCGGTCTTGGTCGGTCGTCCGGTCGTTGTAGATCTCGTTGGCTGCACTCTTGGGCTGGCTGGAGTTCCAGGTGTCGGACGTCCCGCGTAGCCCGGTCGTCCGGTCACTGTAGATTGTCGGACGTCCGGTGGCACGTTGGTCGTCCGGCCGCTGGGGACTCCGCAGCTCCGTCTTCTTCTGTCTTCGCTTCCACGCTTCCCTCGCGGATGGCGTAGGTGTTCCTTGGCGCTTGCACTCCTCCTTGTCATCCGTGAAGCTCCGGCAATACCTATGCATGCACACGAGTGGAGTGTCAAGTAGTATGCCATCCTCGAAGGGGTCAAGTGAACACGCGTAAAGGAGAAGATTCACCTTTAGGTATGAGAAGTAGATGTCGCACGTGTCACTTGCTAAATTGACTCTTAACATGGTGATGTCCGTAGGATGCTCCGCATCAACTTGTGTGATCATTCTTTTTGGTTTGAGTGTCTCTCTTATGTTTCCCCCATGTTTACTATCGTTTCCCTCCTCGTGTTCTTCGTGTTCATCGCGGGATCCGCTCCTTTCGTGAAATAACCATTAGGGATCACGCTGAGATTTGCATCCTCTCGCAAAATGTCCTCTTCCCTTACAACGACGAAAAATAATATCACTTGTGTGCCCTGTTGATGCCATGGAATAAGAAGAGCTCTGCGCAAGCCCAGCAGGTGTTCTCTTGGCTGATAGTGGTGGTTGTGCCTGCTTTCTTGTATCACGGCTGGAGGTGGCACCTGATGGAGGTGCTGGTGCAGTGGAAGTAGAGGATGCACGTGGTGTCCATGATGAAGATCGACCTGCAGAAAATTTAGTTCGCGCCAATGCCTGTCGATCCTGCACTTCACGTTCAGATTTTCAAGGAAGATGGAATAAATGAGTGATATTAGTATACTCCTTATACTCTAGAATGGTCTGAATCTCTCTATTTAATCCACCCATAAAACGTGCAAGCATAGCTTCATTCTCCTCAACAATACCACATGTAATCATGCCAATTTGTAATTCCTGATAATATTCTTCTACGGAATTTTTCCTTGTCTTAAACGCTGCAATTTTTGAAGTAATTCACGTTGATAATATGGTGGAACCCAACGAGTATGCATAGTAGTTTTCAAAGCAGCCCAAGTAGTTGGAATAGGATATAATCTACAATGTTCAGACCACCAAACACAGGCGAAGCTAGTGAAAGCACAAACAGCAGCAGGAACACGTCTCTCCTCCGGATATTGTAAACATGTAAATCATTGTTCAGTTTCTAACTCCCAAGTAAGATATATATTAGGAACATATCTACCCTCAAATGGTGGAATATTCAATTTTAGTTTAGGGAGATGGTCATGATCTCGTACCTGAGGGGGAGCCCTACCATTGCCATTATTTGCATGTGGATGACCTGGTGGTTGTGGTGCTGGTGGTATCACGTAGTTCTGATTTTGATCAACCTCATCCTCGTAATCTCCCACATAATCATCCTCCTCCGCATCAGTAGCTGATGCGGAGCATCCTGCGGACATCACCATGTCAAGAGTCCATTTGGCAAGTGACACGTGCTTCATCTACTTCACATACACAAAGGTGAATCATCTCCTTTACACGTGCCCACTTGACCCCTTCGAGGATGGTATACTACATGACACTCCACTCATGTGCATGCATAGGTATTGTTGGAACGGTACGGACGAGGAGGAGGAGTGCGAGCGCAAGTGTACAACTACACCATGCGCGATGAAATCGTGGAAGCGAAGACGGAAGAAGACGGTGCTGCAGAATCTACAACGGCCGGACGTCCGACGTGCCACCGGATGTACGGAACTCTACAGTGCCCGGACGACCGACATTCACCGGACGTCCGACAAGTCCCAGGCACCGGACATCCGACGCTTATCGGAAATCCGGTGCCACCAATTCCGAAGCAAAACGGCGGACGACCGACGCCGACCGGATGTCCGGCACCACCTGTCTCGAGAAGAATTAGTGGACATCCGACGCGCGCCGGACGTCCGTACCATCCTAAACCACCGGATGTCCGGTACCCGTCGGACGTCCGACGCCTGTCTGTGCACAGTGTATCGGGCCGAGCCCATGTATCCCTTCGCCCTCACTTACCACTTCGTGGCCCTAGACCATATATACTCCTCCGCCGCCTCCATTTGAGGGTTAGCAAAGTAGTAGCTAATTTAGAGATAGAGCTTTACTCATCCATTATGGATCTACTCCACGAGAGAGACTGCGGCCCCTCTTCGGAAAAGATCCACCTTGGATTCAAGACCCCCGTGTGGGAAGATCCTTCTAGGATTCAAGCCCCCATATCCTTTGGATTTGGGATGAACTCTACCATCAAGACCTCCTCATGGAGATGAACCTTACCTTGTATCTTTCCCTTTGTTGTTCATGTACCTTGTGGATCTTGTGTTTGAATGTCTAGTGGATGTGTGATTGGACTTGTTCTTGACTATTCCCCCTTGTGTTTTCTCTCCGTTCTTCCCCGTGTTCTTCGTGTTCTTCGCGGGATCCGCTCCTTTCGTGAAAGATCGGCCCTATAGGGTCTCCACGCTTCATCAT
Source organism: Triticum urartu (assembly GCF_003073215.2). Taxonomy (NCBI): domain Eukaryota; kingdom Viridiplantae; phylum Streptophyta; class Magnoliopsida; order Poales; family Poaceae; genus Triticum; species Triticum urartu. The sequence goes on along the minus strand of NC_053027.1, from coordinate 252,259,121 downwards.
CTGGGTATCATGAGCCCCATTGATCATGATTTCATAGCCTCCCCTCGTAGTTTTCTAGCCTAATTTTGTTGTGTTCTTCCCCAATTTCGAAAATCCCCACCAAAAATAGCCCCAATTTTTTTGTGATTTGTTGGTTTGATGATGTTTTGTTGGATTTGATCCATAGATTTGCTTGGTTTCAAGTGGATCCAGCATCTCTTCCCATGTTTCCCCATCTTTCACCCACAAAATCTCATCAATTTTGACCTCAAAATCCTCAAATTCTGCCCAAAATCGCATCCCAAAACTCGCATCTCGCGTTGACCCAGACCCACCGGACGACTGTCATTTTACCGGACGTCCGGAGCCGTAGGAACCACCGGAAGTCCGACCTTACCAGACGACCGGAACCCCCTAAACCGAGCAGAATTAGCGGATTTCCGACCCGACCGGACTTCTGGCGACCGGACATCCGTTATTTCCGGACGTCCGCTACCTATAGATATCAACTTTGGTTGAATTTTTTTCGGCCATAACTAATTCATCCGAACTCTGATTTTGACGTTCTTTAGCTGGTTGAAAAGCTCTTAACATCCTCCTTCCCACAAAAATACAACCAACATCTTTTGACTCCATCAAAGTTTTGAAACTTTGGCATCTTTGCCTAGGGCTTCCACCACATCATCCGCTACACCACCACCGACTTCCGCAACCTAACCCTTTTTGTTCCTTATAGCATTAGTGGTTGCTTGATGAGTGATTTGAGTCTCTTAAGGTTTCTAGGCTACTTAGGGACGGTTGCTTCTTCATCAGCCACCACTACCACTTCCGCATAGGCTTACCCACCATACACTTCCACCACACCAATTTAACCCAATTTTGTTTGTGTTGTGAGTTGTGTCTCCTAAGGTGTTTCGGCTACTTAGGGACCGTGCTTCCAACTCCAACACCGTGTATAGTCCACCACCTTACACTCCATTTCCGCATTGCGTACTCCACAACCCATCTTTGCCATTCCGCAATCCCATTGAGCTTCCGCGACCACCACCACATTCTCGCTACCACCATTTGAGATTTGAGATTTTGAGTTCGCGGTTTTTCCGTTTCCTAAGGTGTTTCGGCTACTTAGGGACGAGTCTCCATCATCTTGGTATCTCCATCAAGATCACCACCACTCATCGTCACCACGGACGGTAACCTCCATATTTTCTTGGTATCATGGTATCCCTCCATCGTGTATTCCCGTGCCATTGCATTGATAACACTTAGCCCATTTTGCGTTACTTGCCTATCGAGACTAGCCATTTGAGTATTGCAGGCAACGTTACTTGTGCACATTAGTGGTCTATACCTTCCATTGCATACATACCATATCATATTGGTATCATATAATCTCGTGTGCCTCAAGTTTGTTCCCGCATATACACAATATCTATCTTGGTTTGTGCATTTCGCAAAGTGGCCTTAAAAAAGAGAATAAAGCTTTTAAGCAAAAGAGAAAAAGCAAAGAGCTTGTAAGCAAGTGTCAAAGCATCATACCACATTACATATAAGATCATCTTGGATCATAACACTGGGAGCCATACATACATAGCATACTTGGGATAGAAAGTTCATACATGTTGCATCTTATAGGTTGTGCACAAGTGTCGTATCCGCCTATTGAGCAGTCGTGCTAGCGTCTCCCTTGAGTAGTGCAACACGAGCGTTTTCCGTGGATTCCACATTTTGTGCTCATCCTTGGTTGCACGACCCCATTTATCTATCCGTGTGTGCATTTACGTGTGCCATTCTAGTGCTATTGGTCTACTTGTTTGACTTGCAAATTTGTGAATCTCTTTCAACATTATTGACTCTTGCTAACATTTTGCATTAAATTTTTGTGCCACTATCCTCACCGAGCTACTCCATAAGCTTTAGTTTGTAGGTGTGAGTGAACAAGTCCGGTACCAATTCCACTATTCTTTCATCTCACATTGAGTGAAACGAGATACATCCTCAACTTTGGGAAAAGGAAACTTGGTATTGTTTATCTCATTTCCTACTCACCTCTACTCGAGTCCTGTGATAGATAGGCAAGGCATTTCATTTTCGGTCTACAACAACAATAATGAGTTCGATGCCACGAACAACTCCAACGACGCCAAGATGCAAGCTCAAATGGAGGAGATTAAATCCCTCATCAAGTCCTACAAGCGATCTTCCTTATCAAGAAGACGCTCAAGAGAACATGTCTCCAAGCTACCATCTCTGGCACAATCAAATCGGCATCGACACCATCACCAACAAGGACGTGAAGGTCAAGAGCTCAACACCAACAACCACTCAACTACTTCACCATCTCCCTTGGTATCTTCGTCAAGCGACTTCAAGGCATCTTCGCCAACAAGCACCTCAAGACTACGCTCAAGAGAAGTTCCCCAAGCTCAAGTCCGCGACTTCCACGAGCTACTACAACCTCGACATCGACCATGAGATTCCTTTCTATGGAACTCTAGAACCCGAGGAGTATCTTGAACCACTCGGACCAATGACCAGAGCCCGAGACAAGGCTATCCAAGATAAGGTGAACTCACTCTAATAGAGGCGAAGGTGTCCCGATGTTTCGATGAGATAGATATCGTTTTTTGTGGGAGTCTACTTTGACGATCCGACTACGAACGTGCGAAGACGTCGCGACTTAGCAATTTCTAAACAAACTTCCGAGGGTTATTGACCACGCCGGAGCACGATCAACCTGACCACGAGGGTCTATTTCCTGTGAGCAAACAAAGAACAAGCAAGAAACTGAGATTGCAATCTGGATATTGCGAATACAAGAGGAAAGCTTTATTAATGAAGGTGGGGTTCTATGACGTCTTTGTCTGGCCGTTGGACACAAACAAAGTACGCGAAGTTGCAGCTATGGCGAACTTTTAATCTAAACAAAACCCATAGTCTAAACGACGCCCTAAGGGATGTATATATTGAGGAAGAGGGGGGAATTTCATGGCCCTTGGAGGAGGGGTCCGAAACCAACCCTAACTCTTGTTTCCCCACACATACGGACTCTAAAAACAGCCTATACTTAAGTATTTCGAAAATACTTGGGCATGGCCCAATAATAAGGTGACGCAGCACCTAGAATAGCCTCTGGATGAAATTTATGAAGTGCCATCTTGTATATTTCATCCAAGGCTTCATGCACTCCTTATGTTGGTTTCAAAGTCCTAAAATCGTCACTTTTAACTCCGTTCTTGATCTCCATGCTTGAACTCGCTCCAAGGTTCATCTTTCTTGTCCAAGCTAGGCCCTACATTTGTAAGCAAAACAAATGTATCCAATTTAGGCAGCATCATATTCTCATGAACATTAGAATCGTTACCAAGAAACGAAAGTACCTGATAATTCAATTGTCGTGCGCGAGCTCTAGTAATTGGTCCAGTATGTATAGCAGCAGGGGCTATGGGTGTAACAATGGTATTGATGTCCTCATCACACTCCTCTCCGAACTTCCACTTTCTATGCATGAGACATGGCTACTGCATAAGTCCGAGTTGTTGTGCATAATTAGGTACCAAGAAGACCCTCCCGAAGATGCACATGAAGATGTACAAGTCCCCAAGTTCACGGATGAAGAGAACCAACGGAAGGAGTCAAGTACACCTCCCTGGCCCCGGACATCCGGCCAAGGCCCCGAACGTCCGGCCCCTGGAGCTCCTCCCAACACAGCCGCTCGGCCGCCAGAAGCTATAGGCCCGGACATCCGGCCTCGCCATCCCGGACATCCGGCCCTTCCCGAGCCCCCGGATTTCCGGCCCCCAGCCCGGAAATCCGGACCCCTCCGAACCCGAGAGCAACGAAGCCCACCGCTCCAGCCCGGACATCCGGCCTCCTCAGCCCGGACATCCGGCGTCGCGTGAAAGCCCGGACATCCGGCCCGACGCCTGGACATCCGCCCTCCCTTGTCTACGCATAGTGATGGGCCGATCTCCTCCGTTGGATTTCTCGCACTGCACGGTGTTTGAGAAACGGATGACCGAGACATAGTCTTTCAGAAGCGCTAGCACCTTACGATGGGTAGACTGTACCACCTACATCGCCTACATCTGCTAGTCTACCACTATAAGAGTTCGCACGACTTAGTCAACTATGCTAGAGCCCATAGTAGCTTGTGGCTGCACACGGAAGTTTCTAGCATGAATAATCTCATGATCCCTTTGAGCCTGGGTGGCGGTCTGAAAAAAACAGGCAATCGCTGGAATACCCAGGTGCCTCAATCCACCCAGATCTGTATTTAAGTAGCCACCTTAGATAAACCATTAATTTAACAAACTCACATCTGTCATGGATTTCACTCACCCAAACCACGTCTACTGGCATAGCATGGCAAAATAAGCAAACGTAGAAGTAACTCCCAAAGGTTTGATAATAACAGGTAATAGGTACTACCTCATCTACTTCCCAAACCCACAATTTAATTAGATCCTAGTCAATGCAATGTGTGAGGATTGATCTAATGCAATAAAACAGGGTAGTAGGAAGGTATGATCAAAGTGTTACTTGCATTGTTGATGATCGGCAAAACCTAGCGATTCGAAGTAGCAAGCGGCGCACTCCGGGTACTCTATTGCAAACAAACAAGCATACAATAAGTACTCATCTAATGCACAGGTAAAACTCGCATAAGAGATCTAACCAGATAGTTCAAATTAAGAACTCCGGTTGGCAAAAAGAATCAAATCGAATGAAGCAACGAAAGACAAACGGCAAAAGAAATAAGCTCCGTTTACTAATCTGAATCTAGGGCAATTTTTACAGAGGCAAAAAGTTGTTTGATTTGGCTAAACGGAAAGACGGTTTCGAGACGAAACTCCAGGCGCTTGAATTGCCTGATTCCGACAAACGACCAAAAATTTAAACTAAAACGAACATCGGATCAGAAATCGTAATCAGAAAAATCGCGGATTTAATCCGAGAAAAAGAAAAACGACGAACAGGTTAATGAATAAACGTTAGTTAACAGGAACTAAATGATGAACGCGTTCGTTAAAACGAACAGACGAGCGAACGCTCGCTAAATAAATAAACCGGAGAAAAATCGATCTATTTAAAAAAACGAAAACTAGGGTTTTCAAAAACACCGAAACCGCTTTTCTCAAAAAAACCAGGGCGACGGCTACCTCGGCTCGGGGCTCCGGCGAGGCTCCGACTGGGCTCCGGCGGGCGGCGGGTGGTGTGGGGCGGCGGGGCGGCAGGCGGCGCGGGGCGGCGGCTGCGGCGCGGCGGCTTGCGGCGGCGGCGCAGGTGTGGGAGGCGGGGCTGGGTGTGGGGCTGCAGGGGGGCGGCGTCGGGGTTATAAAGGGGGAGGCATCGACTTGGGGGAGGGGTGGGCCTCGGGAGGCGGGTCCTCCCCGGACTCGGGCGACGGCGGCGGTCGGGACTCCTGTCCCGACCCGGCGGGAGGCGGCGGCGGCTGGCTGGGCCGGCCTGCTCGGCTGGGCCCTTGGCCCAGTCGGGCGCGGGGTCTCTTATTTTTTTTAAACAATTTCGCTGCGAATAAAAAAAATTCTAGAAAAATAAATAAAATTCCAAAAATGCCAAAACAAATTTTCACGGTCTAAATAAAATATTTAGAACAGGATGAACATTTTCTTGGCCCTAAATGCAATTTTTTAAAACGTGCAATTTTTCCTAAATTCTAATAAAATAGCAAATAAAACCAAAATAAAATCTTATTTGATTTTTTTATTAAATCCCCAATATTTCTATATTTTAGGAAAGTCATTTTATTCTCACTCTCATAATTTTTATAGTAGAAACAATTGAAGATAAAATAAATCAAATCAAATGATCCTATTTCCAAAATTTGAGAAAACTCAAATATGAAAATAACGAAATCCCCAACTCTCCCCGAGGGTCCTTGAGTTGCGTGAAATTTCTAGGATCAACAAATGCAATAAAATATGATATGCAATGATGATCTTTTGTATAACATTCCAAATTGAAAATTTGGGATGTTACAAACCTACCCCCCTTAAGATGAATCTCGCCCTCGAGATTCAGGTTGGCTAGAAAATAGGTGAGGGTGGTCCTTCAATAGATTTTCCTCTCGTTCCCAGGTGGCTTCATCTTCCATGTGGTGGCTCCACTGAACTTTGCAAAACTTGATAACTTTGCTGCAGGTGACTTGGCTGGCATACTCAAGAATCTTGACTGGTTTCTCCTCATAGGTCAAATCACTGTCCAACTGAATCGCTTCCAGCGGCACTATGTCTCTCAGCGGTATGCCAGCCATCTCTGCGTGGCACTTCTTCAACTGGGAAACGTGGAACATGTCGTGAACTCCTGACAATCCTTCAGGAAATTCCAACTTGTAGGCTACTTCTCCCATACGCTCCAAAACTTTGTATGGTCCTACAAAACGTGGCGCTAAGTTTCCCTTAACTCCAAAGCGCTTAACTCCTCGAAGTGGAGATACTTGAAGATAAACTCGGTCTCCGACTTCGTAAACTGTCTCCTTGCGTTTTGAGTCTGCGTAGCTCTTCTGCCTGGACTGGGCTACCTTGAGCCTATCGCGAATCAATTTTACTTTTTGTTCAGACTCCTTAATCAGATCCGGTCCAAACAACTGGCGGTCTCCAACTTCATCCCACGACAATGGGGTCCTGCACCTCCTTCCGTATAGAGCTTCGAAAGGGGCCATCTTCAAACTGGATTGATAACTGTTGTTATAGGAGAACTCTGCGTATGGAAAATTCTCGTCCCAACTAGATCCGTAATCTAGCGCACAAGCTCTCAGCATATCCTCCAAAATCTGATTGACTCTCTCGGTCTGTCCATCTGTCTACGGATGGAAAGCTGTACTGAATTCTAGCCTGGTACCCAAGGTTTCACGCAACTGATTCCAGAACTTTGAGGTAAACTGGTTTCCTCTATCTGATACAATGCTCCTTGGAACTTCATGCAGACATACGATTCTGGTCATGTATATCTTTGCCAACTTTGCACTGGTATAGGTAGTCTTCACTGGGATGAAATGAACTACCTTTGTCAAACGGTCGACTACAACCCATATCGTGTCATAGCCTGAACGAGTTCTGGGCAATCGGGTGATAAAATCCATGCCTAACTTATCCCACTTCCATTCGGGTATCGGCAATGGTTGTAGCAATCCTGCTGGCTTCTGATGTTCCGCCTTTACTCTCTGACATACATCACAAACTGCTACATACTCCGCAGTATCCTTCTTCATTCTGGTCCACCAGAAAATATCCTTCAAATCCAAATACATCTTGGTATTTCCTGGGTGAATCGAATATGGTGAATCATGGGCCTCTTGTAGAATTAACTTCCTGATCTCCGAATCATTAGGCACATAAACACGGTCTTCAAACCATAAGGTATCGTGCTCATCATCACGAAATCCTTTAACTTTTCCTTTGCTCATTTTCTCCTAAATAGAAGCAATCTCCTTGTCAGTCCTTTGAGCTTCTCTTATTTTATCCATCAAAGTAGACTGAATCTCCAATGTTGCTACATAGCCTCTCGGGACTATCTCCAAACATAGCTCACGAAGATTTTCGGCTAACTCCCTTGGTAAATCTCCCATCATTAGGGTGTTGACATGACTTTTACGGCTCAGTGCATTGGCTACTACGTTAGCCTTTCCAGGGTGATAATGCAATCTCATATCATAATCCTTAATGAGTTCCAACCATCTCCTTTGTTTGAGATTCAACTCCTTCTACATGAAAATGTACTTCAAACTTTTGTGGTCCATGTACACCTCACAATGATTTCCAATGAGAAAATTTCTCCAAGTCTTCAACGCATGCACTACGGCTGCTAACTCCGAATCATGTGTAGCATAATTCAACTCATGAGTCTTGAGCTGTTGTGAGGCATATGAGACAACTCTTCCTTCCTACATAAGCACTGCTCCAAGTCCTCGACGTGAAGCGTCGCAATACACCTCATAATCCTTGGTCTGATCTGGCAAAATCAACACTGGTGATGTAACCAAACGTTTCTTCAACTCCTGGAAACTAGCCTCACATTCCTCAGTCCATATGAACTTGGTATCCTTCTTCAGCAACTCCATCATAGGTTTCGCAATCTTCGAGAAATTTTCAATGAATCTCCTGTAGTATCCTGCAAGTCCAAGAAAACTCCATATCTCTCCAACAGTTGTTGGCGCTTCCCAATTTGTCACAATGTCAACCTTGGTGGGATCCACTGCTATACCTTCTCCAGATATAACGTGTCCGAGAAATCCAACTTCCTTCAACCAAAACTCACATTTGCTAAACTTGGCATATAGCTGATGTTCTCTGAGCTTACCAAGTACCAAACGCAAATGCTCCTTATGCTCCTCTTCATTCTTCGAGTAAACCAGGATATCATCAATGAACACTACGATGAACTTATCCAAAAACTCCATAAACACTTTGTTCATCATGTTCATAAAATATGCAGGTGCGTTAGTCAGACCAAATGACATAACGGTATACTCGTACAGCCCATACCTGGTGGTAAAAGCCGTTTTAGGGATATCTTGTTCTTGAATCTTCAATTGATGGTATCCTGATCGCAGGTCGATCTTGGAAAGTACCTTAGCTCCTTGCAACCGATCAAATAGATCATTGATCATCGGTAGTGGGTACTTGTTCTTGATGGTTACTTCATTCAATCCTTGATAATCAACAACCATCCTTAATGATCCATCCTTCTTCTCCACTAGAAGTACTGGCGATCCCCAAGGTTAAGAACTTGGGCGAATATAACCTTTATCCAGTAACTCCTTAATCTGCTTCTTAATCTCCACCAAATCCTTTGTGGGAATCCTATATGGTCTCTTAGATATTGGCCATGTGCCTGGCAAAAGCTCAATCAAAAACTCAATATCTCTATCCGGTGGCATGCATGGCAACTCTTCTGGAAAAACATCAGGGAAATCCCTCACTACTGGTACTTCCTCTTGCACAACTCCTGTTCGGCAATTTACTTGAGTCTTTTTCGGCACATGTCGAGATACATACTTGATCCTTCTTCCTTCTGGGGTGGTAAGCATAATTGACTTACTGGCACATTCAATGTTCCCTTCATACTTCGATAACCAATCCATGCCTAATATCACATCCAATCCTTGAGATTCCAATACTATTAGGTCCGAGGGAAAAACATAGTTACCAATCCTTAATGGTAACCGATCACACCATAGACTAGCCATATACTCTGCTCCAGGCGAGGTTACTAACATGGGTGACCTAAGGGCTTGGGTTGGCAGTTTATACTTATCCACAAATCCCCTTGATATGTATGAATGCGATGCACTAGTATCAAAAAGAATGAGTGTAGTAAATGACTTAACCAAAAACTTACCTATTACTGCATCGGGCTAGGCTTCAACTTCCTCCACATTTACGTGGTTCACATGTCCCCTATTGAAAGGGTTTGGCTTCTTCCAAGAGATTCCATTGCCATTTCCATTTTGGGCTTCAGGACATTCATTGGCATAATGTCCGGTCTTCTGGCACTTAAAGCAAGTGACTTGGCTCAGGTCTCTCTTGGCTGGGGTTGATGGGTTGGTGCGATTTTGGCCGTTACTTCCTCCATTCCCATTATCATTGTTGGTGCCATTGTGATTGTGTGAGCTACCTCTTCCATGGGTATGCTGAAAATGTCCTCCCGGCTCAGGGGTAAATCGTGGCTTCTACTGAGCTCCAGAATTGTACTTCCCTTGTCCATACTTCCTCTTGCGGTTCTCAATTTGCTGCTGCTTCCCTTCAATCATGAGAGCACGATCTACCAACTCCTGGTAGTTGTTGAAGGTGGCTACCATCAACTGCATGCTCAGCTCATCATTTAGTCCTTCCAGAAACTTCTCCTGCTTAGCTGCATCCGTAGCAACATCATCTGGGGCATAACGTGCTAGCTTACTAAAGTCCTCCACATACTAGCCAACTGTCCGTCCTCCTTGGCACAAGTTGCGAAACTCTCGCTTCTTTCGGGCCATAGCTCTTGCTGAAACATGGGCAATACGGAAAGTCTGCTGGAATTGGTCCCATGTGACAGTGTCGACAGGGAAAGTGGCTGTGAAATTCTCCCACCATGATGCTGCGGGTCCTTCAAGCTGGTGTGCGGCAAACTTCACCTTTTCTGCATTTGTGCATCCTGCCGTGGTGAACTCCCTTGCTGTCTTGCGGAGCCAATCATCTGCTATTATCGGCTCGGTGCTACTGGAAAACACTGGCGGATTCAGCCTAAGAAAACAGGCTAAGTGATCAACAGGTGGTGGTGGGGGTGGGTTGTTGTTGTTGTTCCCCTGGTTCTGATTCCGGACTAGCAACTGCATCAATGTGTTCTGCTGCTGGATCAATTGGGTGAGCTCCGGTGGGAAGGTAAATCCGGGGTCATGTCTTGGAGGCATCTGAGGGTTTAGAAAAGATGAGATTTAAGAGTAGAGAGGAGTCTAGAGAGAAAACACAACCCATATGCACATGAGGCAAAAGCAAACAATTCACTTCATTCAATCAAACAAGGGCATACAATCGATCTAACTATCGCAAAAGTGCTCGGACTACTATAATTACATGGTGGACTACTACTACTGTTGGGGTGGTCTTCTAGAAATATTCTTCGGTTGCAGACTCCATGATATCTGCTCCAGCTTCATCAACATAGTCATCATCGCTATCATCTGGATCCGAGTCGGTGTCGTCGATGATGATGTAGTCTTCCGGGCGAATCTCCTTGGGTTCTTCGTCTTCTTCTACTGGCGTAGGGCCTCCCATAAATATTCCGATCTTCATTGTTAGGTCGGCATTCTTATCCACTAGTACTTCGATTTCCTCTTCATAATCTTCACGTGTAGCTTTGAGTTCTTCCTCCAGTTCCTTGATTCTTGTCCTCGCCATCTTCAGATCTATCACGTCGGCGCACATCTGGTTCTCCTGACATCGAATGTGCTGGTTTAACTCCTGGATAAAAGCGATGTGAGCTGCCATGCTCTTTCCTATATTCTAGGTTGGTGCATCAAAAGAAAACTCTATGGGCTTAGTGACTGGCATGAATGTCCTTCCTGGAACTTGAACTTGAATCATCCAGCGCTCTTCTTCAGGTAATGTGCTGTTGTAGGTTCCGGTGAAGCTTGGTACTCCTATGTTCAGGTATCTTGTGACTTCCTTCAAATGATGTCCAAAGGTGTATCTTCATCCGGTTGCGTGAACTTGTTCCTTGCATCCGCCATCCTAAAAGAGTAGAAAAGATGAGAGGTCAGAATGAGAAGAGTGAGTAGTGATCTAGGGCTTTAGCTTAGTGGTCGTGTCCTATAGTCAGCGTGTGCTCTGATACCATCTTGTAGCGACCAGACCTCAAACGACCCAATCTCTGTGCTCAGGTGTCATCTCTGGATCAGTAATGCTGACACCACACAGTACTTGAAGGATTTATAACAGAGTAGCAATCACACACTTATTACATCGAAAGTCTCAAAAGAGAACTTATTACAATAATAATGGCTTAAGGCCATCTAATAACGATAACAGCGGAAGGCTTGCAAGATAAGTGAGTCCATCAACTCCAACAGCATCACTGAGTATAGAACCACGACCTAAAAACACCTTACTCGTCGTCTGAAAAGTCTGCAACATGAACGTTGCAGCCCGAAACGGGTCAGCACATGGAATATGCTGGCAACGTAACACATAGAGAACAACGAAAGAAAATAGGCTATACTATATGCATATTTGGCTGGTGGAAAGCTCTATGGTTACAGTTTTGCGTAAAGCCAATTTTTCCCTACTTCAAAGGAATAAATTTTATTTACCTATCATTGTAGTTGTTAAACATTGAGAATGGTTGACAGCATTCTCAATCCCAATTAAGCATCATAATTAAGAACCAACAAATTAATTAGAGTAGCATGATGAGATTCACATGGTAATCCAAGTACTAGATACTCAAAATGTCCATAACCGGGGACACGGCTAACCATGATTAGTTTATACACTCTGAAGAGGTTTGCGCACTTTTCCCCACAAGACTCGATCTCCTCCATTGGATTTCTCGCACTGCACGGTGTTTGAGAAAGGGATGACCGAGACATAGTCTTACAGAAGTGCTAGAACCTTACGATGGACAGACCGTACCACCTACATCCCCTACATCTGCTAGTCTACCACTGTAAGAGTTCGCACGACTTAGTCAACTAAGCTAGAGCCCATAGTAGCTTGTGGCTGCACACGGAAGTTTCTAGCATGAATAATCTCATGATCCCTTTGAGCCTAGGTGGCGGTCCGAAGAAAAACAGGAAATTGCTGGAATACCCAGGTGCCTCAATCCACCCAGATGTGTATTTAAGTAGCCACCTTAGATAAACCATTAATTTAATAAATTCACATCTGTCATGGATTTCACTCACCCAAACCACGTCTACTGGCATAGCATGGCAAAATAAGCAAACGTAGAAGTAACTCCCAAAGGTTTGATAATAACAAGTAATAGGTACTACCTCTTCTACTTCCCAAACCCACAATTTAATTAGATCCTAGTCAATGCATTGTGTGACGATTGATCTAATGCAATAAAACTGGGTAGTAGGAAGGTATGATCAAAGTGTTACTTGCCTTGCTGATGATCCGCAAAACCTAGCGATTCGAAGTAGCAAGCGGCGCACTCCGGGTACTCTATCGCAAACAAACAAGCATACAATAAGTACTCATCTAATGCACAGGTAAAACTCGCATAAGAGATCTAACCAGATAGTTCAAATTAAGAACTCTGTATGGCAAAAAGAATCAAATCGAACGAAGCAACGAAAGACAAACGGCGAAAGAAATAAGCTCTATTTACTAATCAGAATCTAGGGCAATTTTTACAGAGGCAGCAACTTGTTTGAGTTGGTTAAACGGAAAGAGGGTTTCGAGACGAAACTCCAGGCGCTTGAATCGCCTGATTCCGACAAACGAGCGAAAAGTTAAACTAAGACAAACATAGGATGAGAAATCGCGATCAGAAAAATCACGGATTTAATCCGAGAAAAAGAAAAACGACGAACAGGTTAACGAACGAACGTTAGTTAACATGAACTAAACGATGAACGCGTTCGTTAAAACGAACGGACGAGTGAATGCTCGTTAAATAAATAAACCGAAGAAAAACCGTTCTATTTAAAAAACGAAAAGCAGGGTTTTAAACCGAAACGGCTTTTCTCAAAAAAAACCGGGGCGGCGGCTACCTCGGCTCGGGGCTCCGGTGAGTCTCCCGCAGGGCTCCGGCGGGCGGCGGGTGGTGTGGGGCGGCGGGGCGGTGGCTATAGTACGGCGGCGTGCGGCGGCGGTGCTGGAGGCGTGGGAGGCGGCGGCGGGTGTGGGGCTGCAGGGGGGCGGCGGCGGGGTTATAAAGGGGGGATGCGGCGACTTGGGGGAGGGGTCGGCCTCGGGAGGCGGGTCCTCCCCGGACTCGGGCGACGGCGGCGGTCGGGACTCCTGTCCCGACCCGGCGGGAGGCGGCAGCGGCTGGCTGGGCCGGCATGCTCGGCTGGGCCCTTGTCCCAGTCGGGCGCGGGGTCTCTTTTTTTTAAACAATTTTGCTGCGACTAAAAAAATTCTTGAAAAATAAATAAAATTCTAAAAATGCCAAAATAAATTTTCACCATCTAAATAAAATATTTAAAACAAGATGAACATTTTCTTGGCCCTAAATGCAATTTTTGAAAACTTGCAATTTTTCCTAAATTCAAATAAAATAGCAAATAAAACCAAAATAAAATCTTATTTGATTTTTTATTAAATCCCCAATATTTCTATATTTTGAGAAAGTCATTTTATTCCCACTCTCATAATTTTTATAGTAGAAATAATTGAAGATAAAATAAATAAAATCAAATGACCCTATTTTCAAAATTTGAGAAAACTCAAATATGAAAATAACGAAATCCCCAACTCTCTCCGAGGGTCCTTGAGTTTCGTGAAATTTCTAGGATCAACAAATGCAATAAAATATGATATGCAATGATGATCTTTTGTATAACATTCCAAATTGAAAATTTGGGATGTTACAGGCGCGGCGGCGTGCGGCGGCGGCGCTGGAGGCTTCGGAGGCAGCGGCGGGTGTGGGGCTGTAGGGGGGTCGGCGGCGGGGTTATAAAGGAGGGGAGGCGGCGACTTGGGGGAGGGGTCGGCCTCGGGAGGCGGGTCCTCCCCGGACTCGGGCGACGGCGGCGGTCGGGACTCCTGTCCCGACCCGGCGGGAGGCGGCGGCGGCTGGCTGGGCCCTTGGCCCAGTTGGGTGCGGAGTCTCTTTTTCTTTTTTTTAAAACAATTTCACTGCGACTAAAAAAAATTCAAGAAAAATAAATAAAATTCTAAAAATGCCAAAACAAATTTTCACCGTCTAAATAAAATATTTAGAACATGATGAACATTTTCTTGGCCCTAAATGCAATTTTTGAAAACGTGCATTTTTTCCTAAATTCAAATAAAATAGCAAATAAAACCAAAATAAAATCTTATTTAATTTTTTTATTAAATGCCCAATATTTCTGTATTTTGGGAAAGTCATTTTATTCCCACTCTCATAATTTTTATAGTAGAAATAATTGAATATAAAATAAATAAAATCAAATGATCCTATTTTCAAAATTTGAGAAAACTCAAATTTGAAAATAACAAAATCCCCAACTCTGTCCAAGGGTCCTTGAGTTGTGTGAAATTTCTAGGATCAACAAATGCAATAAAATATGATATGCAAATGATCTTTTGTATAACATTCCAAATTGAAAATTTGGGATGTTACAGGGATTGAGGCTTGCTTGACGATCGTTGCGCGCGGCACGACGTAGAGTGCTCGATGTCGGTGTACTTGAGCCGGAGAGGGTGAAGTCAGATTGGCGACTTGAATGGCTCCTTCTTGAAGTGGAAGAAAAGCGGTTGAGCAACAAAGAACGAATCTCGTCCATTCTTGCGTCATTTTCTTGCTTGTTATCGTCGACCTTGTGGTCGAAGTAGTCCCTTGTACGTTGCTTGGAGAGTCGCAAGTCAGTGGCGAGGTTGTCGATGCGTTCACTCATAGGTTGTTGCTCTTGATGCAAAGCACGTTGTGCACCAAAGGTGTGACTCTTGGTGACGAAGGAGTTCATGTCGTCGTCTTGCTCCATGAAAAGTGGGTTGGTAGAAGTACTTGGCCTATCCATCATTCCAAGACAAATGTGAGTGGTAGACAGAGAAGAACGAATACCAAATGTACCTTGACCGAAGTTGAAAGTGGATCGATGATCACTCCAATGTAGGACAAGGAAATAGCACAATTGGTACTAGCTCTTGTCGGTTTCTCACACCTACACAAGTAAAAGCTTATGGTCAAGATTGGTGAGAATGGTGGCACGAAATTTGATGCAATTGTAAGCGAGCTTCCATAATGTTGGAAAAGAATCGCAAGATGCAATGTAAAAAGTAGACCAAGCATATAAGGTACACGGAAACACACACGCAAAAAGATAAGTGGGGTCGTGCAATCAAGGGTGAGCCAAAATGTGGAATCCACAAAAATGCTCTTGTTGCACAACACTAGAGAGACGCTAGCATGATTGCACGATAGGCAGGTACAAGAACTTGTGCACAACCTACTTAGCAAAAATGCAACGACATCTATCCCAAGTATGCTTTATGCAAGGTGTTTCCATGATATGATCCAAGATGATCGAATATGACAATCTTAATGTTGTATGATGCTATGGTTCTTGCTTAAAAGCTCTTTGCTTATCTTTTCTCTTCGCTTGAAATCTTGTTTGGCTCTTTGATGTTGGAGCTCTTTTCTCATGCAATGCTTGACGAACCAAGATAGCAATTGTGTATGCGATGACAACTTTGTGACATAAGCGATGATACCAATATATGCAACAATGATATATGTATGCGATGGGAAGTATGGTCACTAATGTGCACAAGTCTCGTTGCCGGCAATACTCAATGGCTAGTCTCGATCTGTAAGCAACGTAAAGGAGTAAGGCTATGATGGCTATCAATGTAAAGGCAAGAATGATGTATGACGATACCAAGACGAGGTTACCGTTCTTTGGTTCCACGTCCGTAAGCAAGAACGGATCATGAATATCAAGATGTAGTCTCGGTGGTTGTTGTTGATGACGCGTCCGTGGCGAAGATGAGCGGCGGTGATGTTGATGTCGAACCATACCTAAATGGCCGAAACACTTGTGCACAACCTATAAGATGCAAAATGAATAAACTTTCTATCCCAAGTATGTTATGTATGTATGGTTCCCGGTGTTTGATCCAAGATGATCGGATATGACAATCTTATGCAATGTGGTGGATGCTATGGCTATTGCTTACAAGCTTCTTTGCTCTTTCTCTTTTGCTTAAAAGCTTATTCTTTTTTATATATATCCACTTTGAGAAATGCACAAACCAAGATAGTAATTGTGTATATGCGGGAACAAACTTGAGGCACACGAGATGATATGATACCAATATGATATGGTATGTATGCAATGTATGGTGTAGATCACTAATGTGCACAAGTAATGTTGCCGGCAATACTCAAATGGCTAGTCTCGATAGGCAAGTAACGCAAAATGGGCTAGTGGTTAACAATGCAATTGCAAGGGGAATGTACAATGGAGGGGTACCACGATACCAAGATGATATGGAGGTTACCGTCCTTGGCGATGATGAGTAGCGGTGTTCTTGATGTAGATACCAAGATGATGGACACTCATCCCTAAGTAGCCGAAACACCTTAGGAAACAGAAAAACCGCGAACTCTAAATCTCAAACGTCAAATGTCAAAATGGTGGTAGCAGGATGCGGTGGTGGTTATGGTGGTGGACTATACACGGTGTCGGAGTTGAAAGCACGGTCCCTAAGTAGCCGAAACACCTTAGGAGACACAACTCACAACACAACCAAAACTAGGTTAAGTTGGGGTGGCGGAAGTGTATAGTGGTCAAAACTATGCGGAAGTTATGGTGGTGGTGGTGGTTGATGAAGAAGCAACCGTACCTAAGTAGCCTAGACACCTTCGGAGACTCAAATCACTCCTGAAGCAACCACTAATGCGATAGGGAACAAAATTTGTTAGGTTGCGGAAGTCGGTGGTGGTGTAGCGGATGATGTGGTGTAAGCCCTAGGCAAAGATGCCAAAATTTTCAAAATTTGATGGAGTCAAAAGATGTTGGTGGTATTTTTGTGGGAAGGGGATGTCAAAAGCTTTCCAACGAGCTAAAGAACGTCAAAATCGGAGTTTGGATGAATTAGTTATGGCCGAAACAAAAATTGGCCGAAGTTGATATCTACAGGTAGCGGACGTCCGGAAAAAATGGATGTCCGGTGGCCGGATGTCCGGTCGGGTCAGAAATCCGCTAATTCTGCTCGGGTTAGGGGGTTCCAGTCATCCGGTAAGGTCGGACGTCCGGTGGTTCCTCAGGCTCCGGACGTCCGGTAAAGTGACGGTCGTCCGGTGTATCAGGGTCAACCCGAGATCCGAGATTCGGGACGTGATTTTGGGTGGAATTTGGGGATTTTGGGGTCAAAATTGATGAGATTTCGTGGATGGAAGATGGGGAAACTTAGGGAGATGCTAGATCCACTCGAAACCAAGCAAATGCATGGATCAAAATCAACAAAACATCATCAAACCAACAAATCAGAAAAAAAATTGGAGCTATTTTTGGTGGGGATTTTCGAATGTAGGATGAAATCAAGCAAAAGAAGGCTACAAAATGGTGGGGGAGGCTCCGAAATCGTGATCAACGTGGCTCATGATACCAAGATGATGTAGGGTAGAACCCTAGTGGCCCGATCTTTCATGAAAGGAGCGGATCCCGCGAAGAACATGAAGAACACGAGGGGGAAAACGAGGGGAATCACAAGGGGAAACACGAGAGAAACACTCAAACCAACAAGTATGATCACACATGTGCTAGATCCTCGAAACACAAAGAGATACACGGTCCAAATCCAACAAAGGATGATACAAGAGGTAGCCGGTTCTTCTCCGTGAGGAGGTCTTGAATCCACAAGGGGATCTTCCCTTAGAAAGGGGTCTTGAATCCAAAGGGATCTTCTCCGAATAGGCCGCAGTCTCTCGCATGGAGGAGATCTGATATGGATGAGCGTAGCTCTATCTCTAAGTATGAGCTAAACCAACGCTAACCCTAGAAAGGAGGAGGGAGAGGTCTATTTATAGTCTTAGTGCAAATGGGGGTGAAGTGAAGGGGTACATGGGCCTCAGCCCGCAACTGGACACAGCCAGGTACCGGACGTCCGCTAGGGACCGGTCGTCCGGTGGCTCATGGGCGGCCGGACGTCCGGTAGGGGCCGGTCGTCCGCTCGTTCTGGCTTGGATGCTGGTGTAGCGGATTTTTGGTCTGGACCGGTCATCCGGTCGCCGGACGTCCGGTGGCGTCGGACGTCCGCTCGTTTGGCTTGGGTGCTGGGACACCTGTCGTCCGGTCTGGACCGGTCGTCCGGTGGATCTTCAGCCGTCGGACGTCCGGACCCGACCAGTCGTCCGGTGGCTGGAGCTTCTTCGACAGCTCTTCTTCTTGCGTCTTCGTTTCCACGCTTCCCTCGTGGATGGTGTAGGTGTTCCTTGGCGCTTGCACTCCTCCACGTTGTCCGTAGCATTCCGACAATACCTATGCATGCACACGGGAGAAGTGTCAAGTAGTATACCATCCTCGAAGGGGTCAAGTGAGCACGTGTAAAGGAGATGATTCACCTTTGTGTATGTGAAGTAGATGTCGCACGTGTCACTCGCCGAACTGACTCTTGACATGGTGATGCCTGTAGGATGCTCCGTATCAGGTTGTCTTCGGATCTCCGGACAACTTCTGAAGCAAGGAGTTAATCTTCGATATCATCCCCTTCCGCAGCGGCTATCACGCACTGCTCGGACGAACTGCGTTTGATCGATGCAATGCAGTACCACACTATGCTTATCTCAAGCTCAAGATGCCCTAACCACGCGGCATCATAACGGTCAATAGAAATACGGAACGCTCCCTCTGTACAGAAGAGCACACAGCTTTCTTAGCAGCAGAAGTACAGAGCGGCCTTCTCAAGCAGAACCTTAATGCGGTGCCGAGCCCACGGACACCGTTAAGAGGGTCCGAACTACTCTGCAACAGGTGAGCTCGGCTCGTCAGGAGCTCGACTAGCAATCCGGCCTCCATTTCTGTCCCGATAAAGTGGTGGCATTCGTGCCACGCATACATAACTATGCACTCAAAATCCCATGGGCATCGACGGAGGCATACCTAGCTTGTGGTCCATAATACGGCTCAACTGACATCGGATACACACATACTTTCACTTTCACTTGTTTCCTTTTCAGGTCTCAATCCCACATGCCCCATCTGGTGGTCTGGTCATAGGTCCCCTTGAAGGATAAACACACCAAGACGGCGAGAAACGCAGACATATGGGGGACTTTTTAGGTGATTCCGTTAATGATGACTGACGGTGTCCTGGACTAGGGGGTACTCACCACGTCGTCTCCCGGTCAGTTAGATTGGGCCGAGGACTCCCGTGGCCATATACTCATTGGCCAGTTCAGACAGCTACCGCATACAACGAAGATTCCACAAGACTTGGTGGTCAAGACAACGACTCCTCCCCCACCGGCGTATTCGGCTAGGACTCTTGTTATCCTAGGCCATAGATACACAAACAATCATACCATAGGATAGCTTCTAGGGTTTAGCCTCTTCGATCTCGTGGTAGATCAACTCTTGTAATACTTATATCATCAAGATCAATCAAGCAGGACGTAGGGTATTACCTCCATCGAGAGGGCCCGAACCTGGGTAAACATCGTGTCCCCCGCCTCCTGTTACCATCCGCCTTAGACGCACAGTTCGGGACCCCCTACCCAAGATTCGCCGGTTTTGACACCGACATTGGTGCTTTCATTGAGAGTTCCGTTGTGTGATCGGCAAAAGGATCGATGGCTCGTCTACAGATTGACTGTGATGTCGACATCTTCGTCACCGGCTCGACTGGTCACCTTGGCTTGACCGAGGACTGTGCACTGCCTCCGATCGTCGTGTTCGGACGAGGGACTATCAACACCAACTCCGATCTCTATCAAGCTCATGGAGGAATCGTCCATGGAGCTCGGGGGCTCAACGTCAACATTCCCCTCAGGGACCGTGCTGTTTTTCTGGACAGCGAACGCGTATCCTCCGCCACCGCCTCCTCGAGTGTCTTTTTAATGATCGCTTCAGTGGTATTGTGCGGAATCGAGTCTACAACAACCCTGGAAAATTTCGTCGAGGTCCGATGGAGGAATCTCTGACAATCTACGATATACCGGAGCCCTGTCAAATCCAGACGGGAACCCGGACAAGTTTAGGGCGTCGTCTCCAGAGCCGAGCTCGGAAGTCCTTTGGAAGATCCAACCGTTCATCTTCTGCGGAATTTCCATATCTACCACCCCTCAAAATTTCAGCTCGATCTGACCATCCAAACTCCGGGAACCTTCCGATTAGTGCATCATTTTTCAGATCTGTTTTCTGTGCGAATACGGATCCGACCCGAATTCATGTTTCTTTATGAACATGATATTTGACAACCTTTTTAAAAGGAATTTTCTTCTAAGGTATTGTGCATTGCTTTTAACACGTGCCCGTAAAATTTTAATCCTCCTCTGAGGTAATCTTCGGCAACACGCTGGTGTCAAACCAGTCCGGCATTATAGCTCCACGATTGCCGACCTGCGCTAGACATGTTGTCGCTTTTTTAGCCGAGCTCAACTTATTCGGATCCTCACCTCGGTGAGCCGAATAAGAGTTCAGAATCACCAAGGATAAATCATCACCAACATCGCCGCCCTATGGATTACACAGAGCAGGCACACCGGCATCGCCGCATGGTCACTTCATCAGACCGGCATTGGTCGCGTCACAAGTTACGACCTGGGTCGGCATGGCCGCACTGTTGCTTCTTTGAGCCAATGTCCATCACGCCAAACTACTTCAACACCTCGACTGACATGACGGCTACAACAACTCCTCACCGGTCTGCTCCGTCACCTCGGCTAGACCGGGGACTTGGCTATTTCTTCATCAACATACTCCGGTGACTTCGGCGTCACCAGCCGACCAGCCTCGTCACGATAGCTGGACCGAGGGCTTCGCCTCGGCAAGCCAACCTTTGCCAGCATCACCAGGCCATCGCTTTATCGCCCATCAGGCAATGGGTGTGCGGATCGATTCCTGATTTTGGGAGTCACTTTTCTTCGGAATGCTACAACAAATAAACCAGGTGCTATTAATCCTAACAATTTTTGCTTCTTGGGTTTATTTTTCTTAAGGAAATATTACTCTGGTTTGTTCCATCATCTGTACACAGGTCTATCAAATGGCAGCCACATTAAAAACAGTCGCGTGGTGGTTCGGTCAGTTTCCGTACATAGTTCGGCGAACGCCGCATCCGGAGCCCGGACCGCCCTCCAAATTCAGGCTTTGTCACGCCTTCACTCCGTCACGCTGACGCCCTGCATCGACATTGGCTTCGGCGCCAGGCCACACTTCTTTAAATAAATTATTTTTGCATAAAGCAATTATGCAACGATTATATATATATATTATTTCCTGGATCGCACTATTTTATGTGTGCAGGTAATCAATTTTGACTGCGTTAGGCGGTCACTACTCCGGATTGCTGAACTCCTTGCTCGGACACCTCGGACCTGGGGGCTGGGACCTCGGCCATGCCGAGGACTGCGAACCTTGTCGGATCTGTCACAGATTAATGGGCATCTTCGTCCCGCCACAAGCCCGAATCGCGTCATCAACACCGAGCACATTAACCAGCTAAGTTGCTTTCATGCTCAAAAACTTTCAGTTTCAAATTTTGTTTGGTTCGACCAAGCATTATACTGTTCGGCACAAAGTTGTTTGTGACAAAGTTCCTTGTCAAAACTTTGTTTGTGATGCGCATATTCAAATACCTCATTTATTTGGGGGCTCCCTTGATGGAGCTTTTCCTCTTGCATATGATTATACTTGTACGGCTTTGTTCCTTGTTCGTGTATTATGCCACAATATGCACCATATTGACCTAAGCGATTTGCATGCTGGGTTGCTTGGCTCCTGTGCTTACCCCTACGTTCCCGATTGTTCGGCTAGGGAGTAAAGGGAGCACCTCTGCGATTGTCACGACCGGGTCGTCCGAGCTCTGACCTCAGACTGGGTGAAGCCGAAAGCTAGCGCTCTTATTGTTTTCAATCATGGTCGGCACACAACGGAACTCATGAGTATAAAAAATATATTGCACAAGTCTCATAGTAATAATGAGCACCGAAGAAAGGTATCGGTGGGGGTACTATTTTCTTCGAAGATGCTTCTTACACTTCATCAATAATATAGCATAAGTTCCCTGAGCACGCTTTGTCCGTTACAGCCTTATGACCTGATTGCCTGGTCATCGGAAACACCGTCGATACTCTCAACAGGTGGAGTACATGACACTTTTCGGCCCTTAGCCGAAGAGGGAGAAGCCGATGGTCGCTTAAGACGCGTTTAAAGTTCGGGTGAACACAGATATGATATAAGTACTTCAGTACATACAATCATTATACATAAAAGTCTTTTACCCAAGTCACTTGGGGGCTCTTAAAATTTATATGAGCTGTTTTATAGTAAATGTGTTTTTTTCTTGGTCGTTGCAAAGTATTTTTCTACCGCTCCTTTTTTGACTCGAGTTTATGGTCAATAGACGGATAGCCTGTCTTCTCTTTGAAAGCCGCTTGAGTTTAGTTTGCTAAACTGACCTCGGAGAAGTACTCCTCCTTTGGGATAAGGAGCTTGAAGCCGTAGGCTGACCCGCGTGAAGTCTTGAGATCGGATGTGTCATGTTAAAGCACGACAGAAGCACATTTTTTTCCTATTTTCGGATTGGCACCGGACACTTGATCTTGTTCGGACATCAAGTTTTTACTGACGTTTTTTGGTTTTCCAAGCTTATGGCACTTTCAAACTATTTGTGTGTTTTTAGCACAAGTCTCGCAGTGCAACGCCGAACACCTTTAGAGATTCGGCAAAAAACATTCTCAGATATTTCTATATATGCATCGGTTCCGAATTGTGTCTTCGGTCAATAGTTGGGTTGCCTGGCTCCTGCGCTTGCCTCCTACGTTCCGCTTTGTTCGGCTAGGTGTGCAAAGGGAGAACCACTGCGATTGTGCTTCCAGGTCACATGGTTAAGCACCTCAGTGGAGAAAGCCGAAAACTGACAGTCACAATAAGCGTAAACTGGTCAGCGATCCGATGACTGTGTTAAATGACAGGCCATTCATAACATTGGCCAAAGTGTTTACAGCTTGACCTCGACTGTCGCTGAACACTACCGGGGGCTAGTAACTTGCCTCCCAAACTAAATTCTCAATATTTTGCTCTTACATTAGAGCTGAGGTTTCATGATCATGCTTAGCATAACAACCCAAAGAAAGGAACCGATAGCGGGACTATTTTCTTTGGAAGACATTTCTTATGTTAAACAGTAATATAACATATCTCTCTACATACCTTTGTTTATAAAACCGTATGGCCAGATTTCCTTGTTTGTCGTAAATCCTTGCCCTCATAAAGGCTTTATAAAGTACGGCAAACACTCCTTGGCTACTAGCCGAGGTGGTGGAAGCCGATGGTCGGTCACCAAAGTTTTGTACAATGCGGATCCGAGCATTAATGACGTAAAGTACTTGGATATATAGAGTCATTACACATAATTTGTGATTTTACTATGGATATCGATCCTTAATTCGGCCACCCGTGCCCGTATTAAGGCTCGTGGGCTACTGAGCTTCGGTCTTATTATTTACAAATATTAAAGGGGAACATCGATCCCCTGATCTGGTGTTTCCACCCGACCAGTGTCTCGGGGGCTACTGCATTGCCTGTTCAATGTAGAAAATTTTAAGTGCAATACAGTTTCCGAGGAGATTTTGATCCTCAGGTGGGTCGGCCGCACCCAACTTGAGTCTCGAGGACTCTGCACACCGCTTTTTATGTCCCGAAGTATTCTGCCGAGCTAGGAGTTTATCCTCAGACCGATTTTGCAAATCAACCTGAGTCTCAGTGGCTACTGGGATCAGCGGTCTTATGTCATCCTTCAGGTGCATCTCGGGTTTTAGACCGATACACACCTTGAGGGCTACTGGCTATATATCTCGGCAGAGACTAAATTGCACCAATCAAAAATATTGACAAAAAATCGACCCACATTCGGGGTGGCGCACCACCTCGGAAGCAGTCCGACATAAAGCTCGGGCGCTAGTGGCTGGCTCCATAGAGGGCATTTCCGGCATTAAGCTCGGCTAAACTCCTTCAACTTCTTTGAACCAAAGTGATTTATGACACCTCAGATACATTCCGGCGTGGAGCTCGGATACAGTCCATCGTTGGAGCTCGGATACAGAGTCCGGCATTGGAGCTCAGATACATTCCGGCGTTAGAGCTCGGAAGCGCTTCGGCATTGGTGCTCGGATGCAAAAGATACCTCGAATGCAGTCCGGCGTTGGAGCTCGGACGCAAGAGGACGCTGCCGCCCGGGAACAACTTCAAACCCGAGATGTGGCATAAAAATAACAAGGCATTGATAAAGGCCGAAGACTTAAATGGCTCCTTGGATACCCGACGTGTGAGATCTTCAGATTTAGCTCGGCAATCCTCAAGATAGAAGATGGGAAGATTTGTTGAACCAGTTTTCAAGACCGACGACCGAAGACAAAGAATAGTTCGGAAGAATCGAGGAGCGTCCCCAACTTGAAGATCGGTTCAGGGGGCTACTGACGGTGTCTTGGACTAGGGGGTACTCACCACGTCGTCTCCCGGTCAGTTAGATTGGGCCGAGGACCCCCCATGGCTGTATACTCATGGGCCAGTTCGGACAGCTGCCACATACAAGGAAGATTCCACAAGACTTGGTGGTCAAGACAACGACTCCTCCCCCACCGGCGTATTCAGCTAGGACTCTTGTTATCCTAGGCCTCTGGTGCATTATATAAACAAGGGCTAGGCTAGTCGATAGATATACAAACAATCATACCATAGGCTAGCTTCTAGGGTTTAGCCTCTTTGATCTCGTGGTAGATCAACTCTTGTAATACTAATATCATCAAGATCAATCAAGCAGGACGTAGGGTATTACCTCCATCGAGAGGGCCTGAACCTGGGTAAACATCGTGTCCCCCGCCTCCTGTTACCATCCGCCTTAGACGCACAGTTCGGGACCCCCTACCCAAGATCCGCCGGTTTTGACACCGACAATGACTCTAACTTTTTTTCAGGACCCACATGCAGCTCTCCCTTGGTTTCGGCAAGTCAAATAGCCTGTTGCTTATCGCACTACCTGTATCAATGCGCTTTGACCTACTAATTAAATTACAATGAGAACAGTTTGCGGCTGGAGCTGTAGGACTCCAGCTTTTACCTTCGTACCTTTTATATTTTCTTTTTTTTCTCAGCTCCCTTGTGGATAATCCTATCAGGTAGCACCCGTACACTTTGGTACCCTCAATGTTTGCCAGGGGCTTCATAGCACCGCACATTACGGCAACAAAAGTCCGAACACTTTTTATAAATATAGTTTGGCACCCCGAATTTAGCATTATATGCAATGGCTCCGAATCATGTCTTTGGTCAATAGTTGGGTTGCCCAGCTGTTGTGATTGCTACCTTACATTCTGCTATATCGGCTAAGGTAGTAAAGGGAGAACTACTGCGATTGTGCCTTGGTTTATCCAAAGGAGCACCTCAGTAAAGAAAGCCGAAAACTGACTGTCATGATGCAGCGAGAGTCGGTCAGCTGTTCGGAGGTTACAAATCGTTGGAGATTTCTTCCGCATTACGCGAAGGATCAGTACTTCCAAGAAGAAGACCAACGATGCCACATATTCCACACCAAGGCCGACATCAATGGATGACCTGTCAAGGTCATCGTCGATGGAGGGAGTTGTCATAATCTCGCAAGTGAAGAACTTTGCTCCAAGCTATAATTGCCAAAGATGAAGCATCAACATCCATACAAAGTGCAATGGCTTAGCGACTCCGGCACCATCCAAGTCGAGTGCCGAGTACAAGTCTCCTTCAAAATTGGCGCCTACGAAGACACCTTGGAGTGCGACGTCGTTCCAATGACCGTTTGCCATCTTCTCCTTGGACGCCCATGGAAATTTGATAAAGGAGTCATACACAACGGCCGA
This sequence comes from Triticum urartu, assembly GCF_003073215.2. NCBI lineage: Eukaryota > Viridiplantae > Streptophyta > Magnoliopsida > Poales > Poaceae > Triticum > Triticum urartu. The sequence goes on along the minus strand of NC_053027.1, from coordinate 252,232,931 downwards.
ATGAACCACTACATCTTCAAGATGAAGGGCAAGGAGTACGTCCTCTGTCCAATGTCGCCAAGTCAAGTGATTGCCGAGAAGCAAGCCACCCATCGCGAAGATCATAGTGAGAGAGCGAGCAACCAAAAAGAGAGTGAGTGCCACAAGTCCAAATCGAACACCGCCACGATGAGAGAAAAGAAGAACTTAGTCCTATTCGCCACCAAAAGTGAGATAAGAGGAGTGTGTGAGAACCCATCTAGTGTCCTACACTACGTCCTTGTGTGCAAGGACAATGCACCACAAACTAACACTTATCACACTCTTCATCTAGTGTTGTCTTCTCTTTTACAGGAATTTTACGACGTTTTCCCCGATGAGCTACCTCCAGGACTACCTCCACTACGAGGCATTGAGCACCGCATCGACCTCATCCCCGGAGCACCGCTTCCGAACAAAGCTCCCTACCGCTCAACCCCGAAGAAACCAAAGAAATAGAAAGGCAAGTAAAGCATCTCATAGACCATGGACATGTGCGTGAAAGTTTGAGTCCTTGTGCCGTCCCGGTCATTCTTGTGCCAAAACATGACGGTAGCTTTCACATGTGCTCCGATTGTAGATCTATCAATGCTATCGCCGTTCTCTATAGGTATCCCATTCCACGCCTAGATGATGTGCTTGATGAGCTTAGTGGTTCCACTATCTTTTCTAAAATTGATCTCAAGAGTGGTTACTACGAAATCTGCATACAAGAGGGTGATGAATGGAAAACTGCTTTCAAAACCAAGTTTGGCTTGTATGAATGGTTAGTCATGCCTATGGGTCTCTCAGAAGCACCGTGTACTTTTATGCGTCTTATGAATCATGTCTTTCGCCCTTACATTGGTATATTTGTTGTGGTCTACTTTGATGATATCCTTGTTTATAGAAAATCTCTTAGAGATCATGTCACCCATGTTCGAACCGTTTTGCAAACTCTTCGAAAAGAGCAACTCTATGCTAATATTGAGAAATGCCTTTTTGGCATTGATAAGCTCGTTTTGTTGGGTTTTGTTGTTTCTTCTAAGGGTTTTCATGTTGATGTGTCCAAGATCAATGCTATTAAGACTTGGACACAACCAACCAATTTCCAACAAGTGCGTAGCTTTCTTGGCCTTGCGGGTTTTTATCATCGCTTTGTGAAAGATTTTAGCACCATTGCTTCGCCTTTGCATGCTTTGAGCAAGAAGAATGCACCTTTTATTTGGGGACCATCCCAAGATACCGCTTTCAATGAGCTTAAGAACTTGCTTACTCATGCTCCCGTGCTTGCTTTAACTAACTTTGACAAACCCTTTGAGATTCATTGCGATGCTAGTGGTAATGGCATATGAGGTGTGTTAATGCAAGAGAAGCGCCCCATAGCTTACTTTAGTGAGAAACTCTCCGGCGCGCAACTCAATTACCCCATCTATGACAAAGAGATATATGCTTTAGTCCGTGTTTTGCATGAATGGGAACACTATCTTCGCCCTCATGAGTTTATCATTCATACCGATCATGAAACGCTCACGTATCTTAAGGGCCAAACCAAGTTGAACAAGCGTCATGCTAAGTGGAGTGAATTTATTGAGTCTTTTCCTTATGTCATCAAGTACATTCAGGGTAAGGAAAACATTGTAGCGGATGCCCTTTCTCGCATATGCATGCTTGTCACTCAACTTGAATTGGATGTCATTGGTTTTGAGCATATCAAAGACTTGTATGAGCATGATCCTATTTTTGCTACTCCTTATGCCAAGTGTTTGTCGCACAACTTTTGGGAATGCTATTAAATCAGAGATGGGTATCTTATGAGAGCTAACAAACTTTGCATCCCCGAGTCTTCTCTTTGTTTGTTGCTTTTGTAGGAATCTCATGGAGGAGGCTTGACGGGACATTTTGGACGAGACAAGACGTTCGCCACGCTCTTGAAGAACTACTTTTGGCCAAAGATGTTTTGCGACGTCAACCTCTTCACCAACCGATGCTCTACATGTCGCAAAGCTAAGTCCAAAGCTCAATCCCACGACCTTTGTATGCCCATACCAATTCCATATCAACCATGGGAAGACATTAGCATGGACTTTGTACTTGGTTTGCCTAGGACTCGAAATGGGAAGCATTCCGTATTTGTTGTTGTGGATCGTTTCTCAAAGGCACATTTTATTCCTTGCAACAAGATAGACGATGCTTCACATGTTGCTAATCCCTTTTGTAGGGAAATATTGTGCCTACATGGAGTGCCAAAGACTATCGTTTAGGACCGCGACGTCAAGTTCCTTAGCTACTTTTGGAAGACCCTATGCGCCAAGCTCGGAATCAAGCTACTCTTCTCTACGGCATATCATCCACAAACCGATGGCCAAACGGAAGTTACCAACCGCACACTCTCCGCTCTACTTCGAGTACTAATCAAGAAGAACATCAAGGTGTGGGAGGAATGCCTACCTACCACCGAGTTCGCCTACAACCGAGCAAGACACTCAACAACCGGCAATGATGTAGGGTAGAACCCTAGTGGCCCGATCTTTCACGAAAGGAGCGGATCCCGCGATGAACACGAGGGGGAAAACGAGGGGAATCACGAGAGAAACACTAAAACCAACAAGAATGATCACACATGTGCTAGATCCTCGAAACACAAAGAGAGATACAAGATCCAAAGTCAACAACGGACGATACAAGAGGTAACGGTCTTCTTCGTGAGGAGGTCTTGATGGGGCCTCCCAAGAGGGGGTCTTGATGATCTTCTCCGCAAGAAGGTGTTGAATCCAAAAGGATCTTCTCTGTAGAGGCTGCGGTCTCTCTCGTGGAGTAGATCCGATGTGGATGAGCAATGCTCTATCGCTAAAATGAGCTAAACCAATGCTAACCCTAAAACGTAGGTGGAGGGGAAGTATATATAGTCTAAGGGGCGAAGGGGTACATGGGCCTCAGCCCAGAAGCACTGCACGCAGGCAGGGAGGGCCGGATGTCCGGGTGTTGGGCCGGATGTCCGGGGCTTCACGGGGAGCCAGATGTTCGGGCTGACGGAGTTGGTCAAGGTGCTCTCTGGAATGGCTTGTCCAGATTTCCGGGGGCAAGGCCATATGTCCGGGTGTTGGCGAGGCGCCGGATGTCCGGGGCCTGTAGCACTTCGGCTGCAGGGCTGCTGTTGTTGTTGACATCTTCAGGGGCCGGATGTCCGGGCCAGGGCTGGATGTCCGGGCCAGGGCCGGATGTCCGGGTCCTGGGAGATGTCTCCGTCTTCTTCCGTCGTCGCTTCCATGCTTCCCTCGTAGATGGTGTAGTTGTTCCTTGGCGCTTGCACTCCTCCTCGTCGTCCGTAGTGTTCCGACAATACCTATGCATGCACACAAGAGGGGTGTCAAGTAGTATACCATCCTCGAAGGGGTCAAGTGAGCACGTGTAAAGGAGATGATTCACCTTTGGGTATGTCAAGTAGATGTCGCATGTGTCACTCGCCAAACGGACTCTTGACATGGTGATGTCCATAGGATGCTCCGCATCAGGCAAGTCCCCCTTCGAGGTCATCTACGGGTTCAACCCTCCGTCACCACTGGATATTCTCCCTTTACCACTCCAAGGGCGTATCAATTTGGACGCAAGTGCACGTGTGACTCATCTCAAGAAGGTGCATGAAGATACAAGACATACTATCGAGCGCCAAGTACAATGACTTACGACCAAGCGCAGCATCAACAAGCACACCATGATCTTCAACATTGGTGATCTCGTGTGGCTACACCTTCACAAGGACCGCTTTCCACAAGAACACAAGTCCAAGCTTTGACCACGAGTAGATGGACCATTCAAGGTGCTTGCACGCTACAACGACAATGCATACAAGATCGACATCCCACGTGCCAAGTACTCCGTGAGCGACATCTTCAACATCAAAGATCTCTCGCCCTACCATGGTGATAAGGATTTTGATCCGAGGAAGGATCTTCCCCAAGGGAGGGGAGATGATGCGGAGCATCCCATGATCATCCCCATGGACACACCTACACCTCCAACGACACCACTCGGACCAATGACAAGAGCCCGAGCCAAGGCTATCAAAGATAAGGTGAACTCACTCCTCTCCGAACTTCCACTTTCTATGCGTGAGACATGGCTACTACCTAAGTCCGAGTTGATGTGCATAATTAGGTGCCAAGAGGACCCTCCCGAAGATGCACATGAAGATGTACAAGTCCCCAAATTCATGGATGAAGAGAACTAACGGAAGGAGTCAAGTACACCTCCCAGGCCCCGGACGTCCGGCCCCTGGAGCTCCTCCCACCATAGCCGCTCAGCCGCCAGAAGCTACGGGCTCGGACATCCGGCCTCGCCAACCCGGACATCCGGCACTTCCCGAGCCCCCGGATATCCGCCCCCCAGCCCGGAAATCCAGACCCCTCCAAACCTAAGAGCAACAAAGCCCACCGCTCCAGCCCGGACATCCGGCCTCCTCAGCCCGGACATCCGGCGTCGCGTGAAGGCCGGACATCTGGCCCGATGCCCGGACGTCCTGTCTCCCCTGTATGCGCACAGTGAAGTACCGAGGCCCGTGTAACCCTTCTCCCCCTAGACTATATATACTCCACCTCGTCCAACTTTCTAGGGTTAGCGTTGTGTTATCTCATTTGTGAGATAGAGCTTCGCTCATCCATATCGGATCTACTCCTTGAGAGAGACTGCGGCCCCTCTTCGGAGAAGATCCACTTGGATTCAAGACCTCCTCACAGAGAAGACCATCAAGACATCCTCACAGAGAAGACCGGTTACCGTGTATCGTCCGTTGTTGACTTTGGACCGTGTATCTTCCCCTTTCTACTCGAGGATCTAGCACATGTGTGACTTGTTCTTGTTAGTTTGAGTGTTCCTCTTGTGTTTTCCCTAGTTTCTCTCCTCGTGTTCTTCGTGTTCGTCGCGGGATTCACTCCTATCATGAAAGATCAGCCGATTAGGGTTCTACCCTACATCACGAGCCGGCATGGACGACCCCATTTCGATGAAGTTCCACTTCATGATGGGATTGCACAACGACATCTCCAAGACTCTCTTCCTCGAGAACTACAAGTCCCTCGACGACTACTATATTGGTGCTCTCAAGGCGGAACAAGAACTCATGAAGGTCAAGGCTTCTCCACCCCAAGCACACTTCTCAAACACCAAACTCCAAGAAGGCGAGCATGAGGATAGTACCACCAAGATGTCCAAGCCCGACGAGCTCCAAGACGATGCTCCCAAGTTCGACTTCATCACCATCCCTCTTTGTGGCATTGATGATGCCGAGTCTACTTCGACTCTTTTTCAAGACGGTGTGGCGACGAGTACGACTACGGAGACCCTCAAGGACCAAGCTTTGGAGGCATGCGACACGGTGACAAGCACATAGGATGCTTCCATCTTAGGAGGCAAGAGTGATGATGAGCCATATTCGGCCTTCATCCATGGCTACGACGACGAGATGGTTGGGCATGGGATTTTCCCTATGACCACGGCGACCTATGATGACTTGAGTGACATGTGCCACCATATTGAGAGTGAGAGTGACTTCACCACTAGCCCCATATATGATGTATTGCATCAACTCCCATGTGAGGAGAGCCACAACCCCCACCACTTGAGTGAGATGAGTGACTCCACCATACATGAGATTGAGTGCACCTATTTTGAGGGAGTGAGTGAACCACCACATAGAGAGAGTGAGATAGTTGATAGGTCATTTGAGGCCACTTTCAACATGACTTGACCTCTACCTCTATTTTGTCTTCTCATTTGGTGCTAGGTCCCATATATGATGACGCACCGATTCTCAATGACTTCATCCTACATTTGGACAAGACGATGGCCATGGCGGAATATGATGCACCCCCACATGGTTCCATCATGATGATGATCTTGACCACCATTTGGTCTTACCCACCTCACCTACACCACTAGAGTGGAATGAACAAGTTAACACAGGTGAAGGTGATGCTCTAGTCCCACTAGTGGACGTTCTTGATATTGATTGCTTGCATGATGTTGATCCACCTATTTCCATGATTCATGCTAGTGCGACTTCCTCATGTGATGATTTCTAGCCGATTTACGATGAGTATGATGATTCTCATGTGGAGTCTATTAGTTGTGATGCCATGTTACATAGGATTCACATATGGCATAGATGACAAGCCCATGGTTATTGGCATTTGTTTTTCTTGTGATGTTATTGATATGCTCCCTTTGCATCATTTATCTCATATGCCATGCCATGACCACTTAGCTTCGGATATACATTGCTTTGGATGTTGTCCATTTTCTCCATATGACGTTTCCAACATTGCTCATGAGGAGACCCCCATAGTTTCCTCATACATTTTAGGAGATTTTGATCACTCCCATCCATTGCATGATCCTCATACTTATGTGCATAGTATGCTTCCCATGAATAAACATGATATTGATCTGCCATATATTTCTATGCTCAATTTGCATCCCCATCGTGTTATACACAATAATTATTCTTTCATGATGGATGACATGTTCTTATACCATGCATCAAATTTCTTTGAGCAACGCTTATCTTGTGCTAACTTTCACATGCACATACACATCATGATGGATGATGTGTAAATTTACCACACACACAATTTCTTTCATTTGTGTCTCTTTTGTGTAGGTACCCATGAATTCTTGTCAGCCTCGCAATCCCACGAGTTGACAAAACGAGCTCTAGAGAGAAACGATGACTTGGGATCCCATGGATTGTCTTTCCCACCGATCTCTTCGCGCATTTCTTCTACATGACCCTCACTTGGCTTTGGGTTGTTGTCCATTATATATCCTTTTCCCATCTTTCCATGTTCACTTTGCATGATATGCTCACTCCTATGCTTTTGCCATGCACTTGTGACCCATGCTTTGCATTACACATGATGATTGATTCTCATACTTGTATGTGTATTTGCAAGCTTGCTGGAGATATTGCTTGTTATTGCCATGTTTGCTTTGTGCCCCATGCCTATGATGATACTTTCATCTTGCTTTGTGTTCATGCTTGCGATATGTCATGTGCATTGTTTATGTCTATTATTTGCTCACATGACATGATTGCCATGATTTCCTCTAGTATGTTGCATCTTCGCACTACTAGCTTGCACGACTTGATTACTATGCTTGCTTATGTTGCATCACCAATGATTCATACTTGCTCATTTCATGCGGTTGATGACAACCATCTACATGCTTTGCACATGATTGTTGTTGCTTCTTGTCATATATCTCCATATGTTGCCTCTCTCATGCTAGATGATTTGACATGTATTGAGTGCAACAATGCCCCTAGTCTTGATAATGAGTTTGCCCCCATAGCATTCTCACATATGATTGGAGATTTTGACATTTTTCTTGTGAAGCATGCTTGTCTTGCCTCTTTGCACCATATACCTAGTGCCATGAATATAGCCATTGTTGCATCATATACATGCACTTGTGCTTCTAATGGTTATGTGCAAGAGAAGAGAAGCATCATGATGGATGATGTGTTTATCTACCATGTGCATACGTTCTTTGTTTTGTTGTGTGCATGTGTAGGATACTTGGACTTTGTATCAACTTCCATGTTACATGAGTTGACCATTCGAGCTCTTGAGAGCGAGCCTCATACAATCGACCACGGCTCGCTTCTACACCACCTTTCCTACCACTTAGGCAATGTGAAGAATGCACAAGCACAAGCCTTCCAGGTGACATCTTTCTTGAGCATGGATATGGCGGATCATACTACTTGTGTTGCTTGCACCATGATACTTATTGTTCATCTTGGACCACTTGATTGCACACTTGTTAGAGATTTTGCTTCGACTTGTCATTTTCACAATTCCATGCATCATGATATATATGCCTGGTGTGTTGCATCCAATTATTGGATTACTTGCTCCTATCACATGTTTGGTTGCAACAATGCCATTTCTTCACATATGCCATGTCCCATTGATTGCTACATGCTTGCCCTGATTGCCTCACACATGATGAACAATTGCTCTTTCTATTGTGCTGAGTGCCACACTATATTCAATACACCCCATGCACATTATGCTTGGATTGTCTTGCACTTGACTAATGTGTTTAGACACTTTATTTTATTTGGTGTTGTGAATGATTCCTATGCCTACCATAGACATTTCATTGAGCAATTTCTGAATGCTTGCTATGAACTTGAGGTATATGCTTCTTCTCTTGTCACACATATTTGCATCACTACCTCACATTCACATGCTTGTCCCCATGATATATTTGCTTGTGCTCAATTTATGTGCTTACATGCCATGTCACTATCCTTTTTCAAACCATATGCTTTGCATGATGACGACACTTGTTTGGTGAATCACCTCTTGAATGCTTGGTTTTGCACTAACGCTAACCACATTTATTTTTCCAAGTGTTTGTTGTCCTTTCTCATTTTTAAGGAATCACTAGACAGTGCGACATTCGAGAGTGCCCACTTCAAGCTTGAAGATGATGACTACTTGGTGAACGTCCACACCTACACGGCGAAGCTATCACTTTCCCATGGTGATTTGGTTTTCGATCCGAGGTCAGATATTTCCCAAGGGAGGGGAGATGATGTGGAGCATCCTACGGACATCACCATGTCAAGAGTCTGTTTGGCAAGTGACATGTGCGACATCTACTTCACATACACACAAAGGTGAATCATCTCCTTTACACATGCTCACTTGACCCCTTCGAGGATGGTATACTACTTGACACTCCACTCGTGTGCATGCATAGGTATTGTCGGAATGGTACGGACGAGGAGGAGGAGTGCAAGCGCAAGTGTACAACTACACCATCTGCGAGGGAAGCGTGGAAGCGAAGATGGAATAAGACGGAGCTACAGAATCTACAGCGGCCGGACGTCCGACGTGCCACCGGACGCCCGGCACTCTACAGCGCCCGGACGACCTACGTTCACCGGACGTCCGACAAGTCCCAGGCACCGGACATCCGACGCTTACCGGATATCCGGTGCCACCGATCCCGAAGCAAAACAACAGACGACCGATGCCGACCAGACGTCCGGCACCACCTATCCCAAGAAGAATAACTGGACGTCCGACGTGTGCCGGACGTCCGGACCATCTTGAACCACTGGACGTCCAGTACCCGTTGGACGTCCGATGCCTGTCTGTGCACAGTGTATCAGGCCGAGCCCATGTATACCTTCGCCCTCACTCACCCCTTCGTGGCCCTAGACTATATATACTCCTCCGCCTCCTCCATTTGAGGGTTAGCAAAGTAGTAGCTCATTTAGAGATAGAGCTTTGCTCATCCATTACGGATCTACTCCACGAGAGAGACCGCGGCCCCTCTTCGGAGAAGATCCACCTTGGATTCAAGTCCCCCGTGTGGGAAGATCCTTCTAGGATTCAAGCCCCTATCTCCTTTGGATCTAGGATGAACTCTACCATCAAGACCTCCTCATGGAGATGAACCATACCTTGTATCTTTCCCTTTGTTGTTCATGTACCTAGTAGATCTTGTGTGTTTGATTGTCTAGTGGATATGTGATTGAACTTGTTCTTGAGTATTTCCCCTTGTGTTTTCTCTCCGTTCTTCTCCGTGTTCTTCGCAGGATCCGCTCCTTTCGTGAAAGATCGGCCGTATAGGGTCTCCACCCTACATCAGCAGCAGGAGCCACAGAAGAATCAACAGCAGCACCAATAGTTTGGCCAGGCGCAAGAGGGACATGGCTCGCTCGGCGGAGGGCTATTTCGCGACGTGGAGGTAGTCGTCGTCGTCGTCTTCGTCGTTGTTGTTGTTGTTGTAGAGGTGCGTTAGGTGCAGCCGGTGGTGGTGGTGGAATATGCGCGAGCAATTCATTAAACTTGTTATCGAGCTTTGTTTCGAACGTCTTCTCCATGCCAGCTATCTTCTCCATGGCCTCTTCAAATCTGTTTAGCACATCTTGCACCTGTCCACTCATCATTTGTTGAAATTTATCAAGCAACTCCTTATTCGTCATGTTCTCCCAGTCAGTCTCGTCGGCTTTTGATCCTGGCATGGTTAGCAGCAATAGAAACACACAAAAATATGATCCTACAGACTACTAACAAGAGGTGGTGGTGGGTGTCACAAATCCATCAAGCAAATCTCAAATTCTTACTAGTTCTTACCTAGCAGCAGGCAGTGATCGGCAATCGTCATAGCCAAAACTCTCAAAGCGTGGATAGAGCGATTACCAGGGAGAGTCAAACGCACAACCTAGATGTATGTGGAGCTGGGAAGGCTTATAATATGGTAGCAAAAAGGGTCAGCAATAATCAATTCAGAGATGCAAAGTTGAATAAACGCTCAACGATGGTACTGTGTTGGTCCTAGGCTAGACCGTACTAGAGACGCGAGCCTAGAACACGAACAAAATCACGGTGCGGCACGTAAACAAGGGAGGAGCACTCTCTGAATTTTTTTTTTCTTTTTTTTTCACTTTTTTGCACTTTTTTCTCTCTCTTTTTTTTGCTCCGCAACAATTTTTTTTCTTCAAAAAAGTCTACAAATGCTCCAAAAACTGCCTAGCCAGAATTTTCCAGACTTAATTTTTTTTGAGTTTGGAACTATTTTTCTTCTGCGGGTAGCACAAAATTTTGGTAGTCCCACTCTATCACGACTCGAAGTATCGCGTGATCTTGAACTCGAAAACAAAGCAACAAATACTGGACTCGGACTAGGACTGGTAGCGGAGATGAATCTGGTGGTACTCGGACTGGTGGCGGCGATGAATCTGGTGGAACTCAGACTGGTGGTTGTATATGGCGATCGTATATCTGGACTCGGATTGGTGGTTGTATATGGCAATGGTATATGTGGACTCGGATTGGTGGTTGTATATGGCAGCAGCGATGTATATGGTGGGGTGGTGGTATATGGCAATGATGATGACGATGGTGCGGCGGCGGTGTGACAACCTGTGAACAGAACTCGAAACTCTAAGGGACTAGACTAGCAACTCGACACGACGATGCAACCGCAAATTCAACAAAGCAAAACTCTAAAAAGACTATGCAAAGGCTCAGATTGGTTCGGATATGATGAACTAACCCTAAAATTTTTTTGGCTTTTTTCGTGGACTGTAGGTATGAAGAACAGACTCGATCTAAACTACGAAAAACTATAAAATCTCACCGAGCAACCTGGAAATCTGATACCACTTGATAGAGGCGAAGGTGTCCTGATGTTTCAATGAGATAGATATCATTTTCTGTGGGAGTCGACTTTGACAATCCGTGATGTAGGGTAGAACCCTAGTGGCCCGATCTTTCACGAAAGGAGCGGATTCCGTGATGAACACGAGGATGGAAATGAGGGGAAAAACACGAGAGGAACACGAGAAACCAACAAATATGATCACACATGCGCTAGATCCCTGAACACAAAGGAAGATACAAGATCCAAAGTCAACAACGGACGATACAAGAGGTAACCGGTCTTCTCCGTGAGGAGGTCTTGCGTTCTTCTCCAAAAGGAGGTCTTGAATCCAAAGGGAACTTCTCCGTAGAGGTCGCCGTCTCTCTCGTGGAGTAGATCTGATGTGGATGAGCGTAGCTCTATCTCTAAATATGAGCTAAACCAACGCTAACCCTAAACTGGTGAAGGTGGAGAAGTATATATAGTCTAAGCCACGAAGGGGTAAGTGGGAAAGGGATACATGGGCTTCGGCCCGAGTCTTTGCACGTAGGCAGGTCGGAAGTTCCGGGTGGGGCCGGTAGTTCCGGGCGCCGGAAGTTCCGGCCGGGTTCCGGGCTATCCAGAGAGTTGGCGCGCTCGGGGCTGGTCTGGACTCCGGGGGTCGGAGGTTCCGGGCAGTCCGGAAGGTCCGGGGGGCGGAAGTTCCGGGCTTTCCAGAAGCTTGTCCTTGCTTCTTCTTCCTTCTCCTATTCCATGCTTGTCCTTGGTCCTTGGATCCTCCATGGTCGTCTTGGTTGTACCTGAGTATATGCAAGGTCCATGCATGAGGTAGTTGCCATGTCTCATATGTGGAAAGTGACGGTTCGAAGAGGAGTGAGTTCACCTTGTGTCCAATGGCGTATGGCCGAGGTCTCATCGTATGTCCTCTTGGGGCTTGGGGAGTAGTCGAAGTGTACATGGGGATGATCGTAGGATGCTCCGCATCATCTCCCCTCCCTTGGGAAAGAACCGACCTCGGATCGTGATCCTCATCACCATGGAAATGTTTGTTGTGGATGGACTTTTAGTTGGACGGAGTTGAAGACATTGCACAATCCAAGTACTCCAAGGTCTCGCCGGAGTGGTATACATGCAAAAAGAGCAAACACAAATGACACTCGGAAAAACAATGGTTAGAGCACACAAAGTGTCCATCATGTAAGAATGAGTCCGTGCAACAAGATTGATCATGACAAGGTGCATGAAGCTTATCCAAAAGAGATGGAATGGTATGCAATGCATTCATGGGAGCAAAAGCATTCATTGCGCACACAAAGGTGTTGTGAATATGATCAATGCAACCACGGTGCAAAATGATGTCATAGAGGGACGGTTTATCAATAGCGTGAATAAGGCAATGGATGCTCAAGATGAGTATGTTATCATGCAATTGATGATGGGCAATATGATCATGATGTATGAATATGCCATCAGGGTAGATCACAACAAATTTGTTAAGAAAATGGACTAGCTCATATATCATGGATGACATGCTAATACAAGATGCAACAAAGGAAACATAATGTGAGTCAATCCATGCATAAGATGCAAATTTGTCATGTGTATGATATGTCCATCGAGCATGACATGTGTGAGCACAATCAACAAATATGGAGGTGTTGGTGTACCAATGCTTGATGTCATGGCATGAGTGGATGTTCAAAGGTGCATCCAATAAGTCCGAGCGCTCCTCAATGTGAAGGTCCATAGAGTCAATCTTCAATGTCGCTCCTCCGTTCGCGAGATGTACCATGTAGACAACAAGAAGGAAACAACATGAAATAGTGACCCATCCAATATGCATATGTGAGGATGGCTCAAAGGGAAGGAGTTCACCTTTAGGAGATTGTCGCAAAAGTTGGTGTTGCACATCGTGTATGCCTTCGCATGACCAAGTTGTCTCATGACGACATCGCCTTGTGAATCCTTCAACATGAAAGAACATGACAAACACTCGGAAAAACAAATGAGGTCGGCGGAGATGCAAAACCTATCGTTTGTATGGTAAATTACCCAACAAGTATATGCATCATGCTCATCGTAAGAAAGGATAAGGGAGCATTTCATAGTATGGAGGCATATGATGCGAGAACAACCAAATGCAATAGGCTCAATCAAACAAGCATGCATCACAAGTAAGATGTCCAAGTCTCCACGATCAATAAGCATAGATGCAACAATTGGAGGCAAGCGACGATGAACAAAATATATCATGTGAGAGGCATGAACATATACGTCATCAACCCAAGAAAGCAAGTAAGAATGGAACATGGGTGATGCGACAAAGCAAGCTATCATATGAATCAAGGCAAGCAAGCTAGTAGTGCAAAGATGCAACGTACTAGAAGGAATCATGTCAAGTATGTCATGTGTGCAAATGGTAGTCATGAATAATTCACAAGACATATCACAAGCATGAAAGGAGAATATGAGAAAAATAGGATCAATAGCATGAGGCACATGATAAACATGGCAATAGCAACAAGGATCTCCACCAAGCATGCAAATACACATATGAGTAGTAAAATGGTAAATCATGGGTAAATGCAAGCAAGGTTCACAATTGCATGGCAAAGGCATAGAAATAAGCATAGCATGCAAAGTGAACACGGTAAAATGAGCATGAAGCGACAAGCGGTATATTGCCCATAGCCGTGTGAGAGCCAAGTGAAAGAGATGCGCGTAGTCGTTGCGCGAAGAGAGCGGTGGGAAGGATAGTTCACGGGATCACAAGTCATATTTTCTCTCAAGAGCTCGTTTCATCAACTCTTGGGATTGAGAGGTTGACGAGTATATGTGAGTACCTACACAAAACAAAGACAAAGGGAAAATTTTGTGTGCGTGGTAGATGTACACATCATCCATCATGATGCGCACGTGCAAGTGTTGGTTAGCACAAAATAGCCAATGCTCAAATAAATGAGATGTGTGATATAGAAACATGTCATCCATCATGATAGGTTTGTTGTTATGTATAGCATAATGGAGACTCAAATTGTGTAATGCATCATGGGAAATATGTATAGCATTGTTATTCATGGAATGCATACGGTGCAAGCAATTATGAGAATCATGCAATGTATGGAATGCATAAAAATCTCCTAATACGTATGAGGAAACTATGGGGGTCTCCTCATGATCATTAGTGGAAACATCACACGGAGAATATTGACAACATCCAAAACAATGCATATGTGGAACATTGTGATCATGGCATGGCATAGTAGATGAATTGCGCAAATCATGTAAAGGAAGCATGGCAATATCATCACAAGAAAAACAAAAGCCAATGACCATCATCTCGTCATCTATGCCATAAGTGCAAATGGGATTTATTGTAACGGGGCATGCATAGTCACTATGTTGAGATTGAAATGTTGCAATTTGGGAGATCTCACTCATAGCATATGACAAGTTCAAAGGATTAGCAAACATGATGTGACCAATAGAATTTTCACATGATATCCTATGGAGCATAGCATCACAACTAGGCAAATCAACATGATCATCATCATATTCATCATAAATAGGTAAGTCATGACATGAGAAGTCGCACTAGTATGAGGCATGGGAATAGGTGTCTCAACATCATGCAAGCAATCATTTGTAGAATAGTCCACTAGTGGGACAAGAGAAGCACCATCACCTATGTTACCTTTGGAGCATCGCTCATGTGTTGTAGGTGAGGTGTCGAAGACCAAGTCGTTGTCATCTTCATCTTGATGGAACCATGTGGGGGTGCATCAATTTCCACTATGGCCATCGTCATCTCCATTGGAGGTATGGACTCGTCAAGGATAGGCGTGTCGTTATGTAAGAGACCTAGCACCAAGGAAGAAAACACACTCGGAGTAGAGGTTAACTCGTTAGAAATCATATTGGCCTTACATGCCGTCTCAACTACCTCACTCACTAATTGTTGTGTCTCACTCACTCCCTCTTGGATGCTCTCACTCATATGGTTGGTAGAGTCACTCAAATGGCTCTCAACCTCACATAGGATGTGTGGCATGCTCTCAAGTGTGGGGCTAGTTGTGGTCACACTCATCCTCTGATAGAGGCAAAGGTGTCCCCTCTTTCGATGAGATGGTGGCTATCATTTTAGAGGAAGTAGACTTTGACGATCCGACTACGAACGTGCGAGGACGTCGCGCCTTAGCAATCGCTAAACCAACTCCGAGGGGTTATTGACCATGCCAGAGCACGATCAACCTGACCATGATGGCCTGTTTCCTGTGAGCAAATGAAGAACAAGCAAGAAACTGAGGTTGCAATCTGGATATTTTGCATATAAGATGAAAGCTTTATTGATCAAGGTGGGGTTCTGTGACGTCTTGGTATGGTCGCTGGACACAAAAGAAGTACGTGAACTTGCAGCTATGGCTAACTTTTAATCTAAACAAAACCCAAAGTCTAAACGACACCCTAAGGGCTGTATATATGGAGGAAGAGGGGGGAATTTCGTGGCCCTTGGAGGAGGGGTCTGAAACCAACCCTAACTCTTGTTTCCCCACACATACGGACTCTAAAAACATCCTATACTTAAGTATTTCGAAAATACATGGGCCTGGCCCAATAATAAGGTGACGCAGCACCTAAAATAGCCTTTGGACGAAATTTATGAAGTGGCATCTTGTATATTTCGTCCAAGGCTTCATGCACTCCTTATGGTGGCTTCAAAGTCCTGACATCATCACTTGTAACTCCATTATTGATCCCCTTGCGCATGCCATCATCTCCATGCTTGAACTTGCTCCAAGGATCATCTTTCTTATCCAAGCTAGGCCCTTCATTTGTAAGCAAAACAAATTGATAGAGGCAAAGGTGTCCCGTCTTTTGATGAGATGGTGGCTATCGTTTTAGAGGAAGTCGACTTTGACGATCCGACTACGAACGTGCGAGGACGTCGCGCCTTAGCAATCGCTAAACCAACTCCGAGGGGTTATTGACCATGCCGGAGCACGATCAACCTGACCACGAGGGCCTGTTTCCTGCGAGCAAACGAAGAACAAGCAAGAAACTTAGGTTGAAATCTGGATATTACGAATATAAGATGAAAGCTTTATTGATCAAGATGCGGTTCTGTGACGTCTTGGTCTGGTCGCTGGACACAAACGAAGTACGCGAAGTTGCAGCTATGGATAACTTTTAATCTAAACAAAACCCAAAGTCTAAACAACGCCCTAAGGGCTATATATATGGAGGAAGAGGGGGGGATTTCG
The DNA here is from genome assembly GCF_003073215.2 of Triticum urartu. NCBI lineage: Eukaryota > Viridiplantae > Streptophyta > Magnoliopsida > Poales > Poaceae > Triticum > Triticum urartu. The sequence continues at coordinate 252,216,507 of NC_053027.1, read as the reverse complement.
GGGCCCTTGGAGGAGGGGTCCGAAACCAATCCTAACTCTTGTTTCCCCACACATACGGACTCTAAAAACAGCCTATACTGACGTATTTCGAAAATACATGGGCCTGGCCCAATAATAAGATGACGCAGCACCTAAAATAGCCTCTGGACGAAATTTATGAAGTGACATCTTGTATATTTCGTCCAAGGCTTCATGCACTCCTTATGGTGGCTTCAAAGTCCTGAAATCATCACTTGTAACTCCGTTCTTGATCCCCTTGCGCATGCCATCATCTCCATGCTTGAACTTGCTCCAAGGTTCATCTTTCTTGTCCAAGCTAGGCCCTTCATTTGTAAGCAAAACAAATGTATCCAATTTAGGCAGCATCATATTCTCATGAACATTACAATTGTTACCAAGAAATGAAAGTACCTGATAATTCAATTGGCGTACGCGAGCTCTAGTAATTGGTCCAGTATGTATAGCAGCAGGGGCTGTGGGTGTAACAATGGTATTGATGTCCTCATCATCCTCCCCTTCTTGAAATAAAGTCGTCCTCGGCGAAAGTTCATCGTCCTCACCCAAATAAGGATTCAAATCTGCAATGTTAAAAGTGGGACTAACCCCAAAATCTGCAGGCAGCTCAAGTTTATATGCATTATCATTTATTTTCTCTAACACCTTAAAAGGACCATCAACACGTGACATTAGCTTTGATTTGCGCAAATTAGGAAATCTATCCTTACACAAATGTAACCAAACAAGATCTCCAGGTGCAAACACAACATGTTTTCTACCCTTATCTCCAGCAAGTTTATATTTAGCATTCATATGCTCAATGTTTTCCTTAGTTAACTCATGCATTTTTAAAATCAATTCAGCACATTCTTTAGCATCAAAATTAACCTTCTCTGAAGATAGAAGAGGCAACAAATCAATAGGTGCACGAGGTAGGAAACCATACACAATTTCAAAAGGGCACATCTTAGTAGTAGAATGGAATGAACGATTATAAGCAAATTCAATATGAGGCAAGCATTCTTCCCACATTTTATTGTTATTCTTCAAAACAGACCTAAGCATAGTAGACAATGTTCTATTGACTACTTCAGTTTGTCCATCAGTTTGGGGGTGACAAGTAGTACTAAAAAGCAGTTTAGTCCCCAACTTAGCCCATAAACATCTCCAAAAGTGGCTAAGAAATTTAGTATCATGATCTGAAACAATAGTATTTGGCACACCATGCAAGCGAATAATTTCACGAAAGAACAAATCAGCAACATTAACATCATCATTGCTTTTATGACATGGTATAAAGTGTGCCATTTTCGAGAAACTATCCACGACAAAAAAAATGCTATCCCTCCCCTTCTTTGTTCGAGGTAAACCTAAAACAAAGTCCATAGATATATCCTCCCAAGGAACACTAGGTACAGGCAAAGGCATATATAAACCATGAGGATTGTGTCGTGACTTAGCTTTTTGACATGTAGTGCAGCGAGCAACAAAACACTCAACATCCCGTCTCATCTTTGGCCAAAAGAAATGTGTAGCAAGTATATCCTCTGTGTTCTTGATGCCAAAGTGTCCCATTAATCCTCCTCCATGAGCCTCCTGCAACAACAAAAGATGAACGGAACTAGATGGAATGCATAGCTTGTTAGCACGAAACACAAATCCATCATTAAGAACGAACTTGTCCCAAGTTCCCCCTTCCTTACAATTCTGCAATAAATCTTTAAATTCAGCATCATGCACATATTGATCTTTAATGGTCTCCAAACCAAATATTTTAAAGCCAAGTTGTGAAAGCATAGTATAACGACGAGACAATGCATCAGCAATAACATTTTCTTTACCCTTCTTGTGTTTAATGACATAAGGGAAAGTCTCAATGAATTCAACCCATTTAGCATGTCTACAGTTCAGTTTTGCTTGAATTTTAATGTGTTTCAAAGATTCATGATAGAATGTACAACAAATTCCTTGGGCCATAAATAATGTTGCCATGTTTCTAAGGTCCGAACAAGAGCATATAATTCTTTATCATAAGTAGAATAGTTCACACTAGGCCCACTCAATTTTTCAGAAAAGTATGCAAACAGGTTTGCCATCTTGTAATAACACACCTACTAACCCAATCCCACTAGCATCACATTCAAGCTCAAAAGTCTTATTAAAATCAGGAAGTTGGAGTAAAGGAGCATGTGTCAACTTATCTTTTAATACTGTGAAGGCTTCTTCCTGTGCTGTACCCCAAACGAAAGGCACATCCTTCTTTGTAAGCTCCTTGAGAGGTGCAGCAATGGTGCTGAAATCTCTCACAAAACGCCTATAGAATCTAGCGAGGCCAAGGAAACTCCTCACTTGTGTGACCGTTTTGGGCTGCGTCCAACTCTAAATAGCTTCAATCTTGGCTTTATCAACTTCAATTCCCTGTGGAGTAACAACATAGCCAAGAAAAGATACTCGGTCGGTGCAAAAGGTGCACTTTCCAAGGTTACCAAACAAACGTGTATCACGTACAGCAATAAAAACAGCACGTAAATGTTCCAAATGTTCCTCCAAAGATTTGCTATAAATCAATGTGTCATCAAAGTAAAGTACCAGAAATCGTCTAATGAAAGCACGTAAAACTTCGTTCATTAACCTCATGAAAGTACTAGGTGCATTAGTTAACCCAAAAGGCATGACTAACCACTCATATAATCCAAACTTAGTTTTAAATGTTGTTTCCATTCATCTCCCAATTTCATACAAATTTGATGGTATCCACTACGCAAATCAACTTTGGAGAATATTGTAGAGCCACTCAATTCATCAAGCATATCATCTAGCCTAGGAATAGGATGACGATAACGAATAGTAATATTATTAATGCCTCTACAATCAACACACATACGCGACGTACCATCCTTTTCGGCACTAAAATGATAGGAACAACACAAGGACTAAGGGATTCGCGTATATAACCTATGTCAAGCAACTCCTGTACTTGACGCATAATCTCCTTCATCTCCTCTGGATTAGTACAATATGGAGCACGGTTGGGTAATGATGCACCGGGAATTAAGTCAATTTGATGCTCAATCCTCGAATAGGTGGTAATCCCGGTGGCACGTCTTGTGGAAAGACGTCAGCGAACTCCTGCAAAATGTTAGTGACAGCAGGAGACAAAGAGGAAGGCACGTCCTCGAATGAAAATAATGCCTCTTAGCACACAAAAGCATAGCAAACAGATTTGCTAAAATCTAGATCATCAATATCAGATTTGGTGGCAAGTAAACATGCACTTTTCAATTTAATTTCAGAAACAACACTAGATGGTTTATTATTAGGCTTCATTTGTTGCTCAAATTCTTTTGCCACAATCTGATTTTCACTCTTATTTTTCTCCTGTCTTGCTTTATTAGCTCTATTAATATCATCTTTCAAAATGGAATCAGGAGTCATAGTAAGGTAATATTTTTATCCTTATGAACAAGAGTATACTGATTGTTTCTACCATGGTGTACAGAATTTTTATCAAATTGCCATGGTCTACCAAGTAATAAGGAACATGCTTGCATAGGAACGACATCACAATCAACATAATCAGCATATGTAGAGATAGTGAAATGCACACGAATAGTATGTGTTACCTTAACCTTGCTGTTGTTGTTGAACCATTGGATGTAGTAAGGATGTGGATGTGGTCTTGTGGTGAGAGATAGCTTCTCCACCATCTCCATGCTAGCCAAGTTATTGCAGCTCCCTCCATATATGATGACACGAACAGAACGTTCCTTCGCAACTCCCTTTGTATGGAACAAATTATGCCTCTGATTTTTCTCAGCTTGTGTAACCTGCGCACTCAAAACACGTTGAGCAACTAAACATTCATACCTGTCAGCATCTTCAGCAGCCATGTATTGCGTCTCATGATCAGAATCCTCTCCACCGTGCTCTTCATGTGTAATAAGAGCCTAAGTCTCATCATCATAGTCACTAGCAGACTCATACCCACCATACTCAGTAATAATCATCACACGATGAGATTTGCATTCTCTTGCAAAATGTCCTCTTCCCTTACAACGACGACAAATAATATCACTTGTGTCCCCTGTTGATGCCATGGAAGAAGAAGAAGAACTCTGTGCAGGCCCAGCAGGTGTGCTCTTGGCAGATAGTGGTGGTTGTGCTTGCTTTCTTGTATCACGGCTAGAGGTGGCACCCGATGGAGGTGCTGGTGCAGTGGAAATAGAGGATGCACGTGGTGTCAAATTTCGGGTTCCGGCAGACCCTAGAGGTTCGAACACTGGGGTGCGCATGGAGATTTCGCCTCCTACCTACCTGCACTCCTCCGCCTTACTAGGATCTAAACTAAGGAAAGAACAACACAAGAGACACAGGGTTTATACTGGTTCGAGCCACCGTTGTGGTGTAATACACTACTCCAGTGTTTGGTGTAGTGGATTGCCTCTTGGGCTGATGATGATGAACAATACAAGGAAGAATAGCCTCGCGAGGGTCTGCTCTTGGCTGGGGTGATGAACTGCTGGGAGGAGCTCAGTCACCCCTCTCTCTCTCTCTACCTGATCTTCTCTATCTTTCCAACTCTCTGGCCAGCTCTTTTCCCCAGCCTCCAGCCTCCTTTGGCTGTGTCGGTGGCTGGTCCTATTCATAGAGGCCCTGGTCCTCTTCCCAAATATCGAGCGGGAAGGGAGCCAACAATGGCGGGCTAATTTGAAGGGGGACAGCTAGTATCAACTATCCTGACAAAAGCAGTCTTCGCCTGTGCAAAGCTCTGGTGATGACGCCATCTTGGGCTCCACGGTGACCTCCATCTCATAGTCCTCCTGGTCTTGGTCTCGTTGCACCGAAATGGCAACCTTTGCCTGATGCCTCGGTACTCCGTGGCTGCGCTTGCCCCCTTTGCACCAAAGAGGAAGGGAGGACGCTGCGCGGGCTGGCACCCACCTAGCGCACCCAGTCGTCATGGCTTGCATCACGGGCACCTCGTGAGATACCCCGCCTTGATCTCTCCGCCTCCTCGTGAGCCAGCCTGACAAGGCCGTGCCTGAGGAAGCTCCGCATCATCCGCCCCGCGAGGCTTGGCCCCTCGCGAGGGTCTTGGGTTTGTGTTGGTGAAGATGGGCCGCGCTGGGCCCCCCTTTGAGCCACGCCGCGGGCCGCAGGCAGGCAATTCTGGGGACCCCCATTCCCAGAACGCCGACACGTGGTGTCCATTATGAAGATCGACCTGCAGAAAAGTTAGTTCGCGCCAATGCCTGTCGACCCTGCACTTCACGTTCAGCTTTACAAGCAAGATGGAATAAGCGAGTGATATTAGTATAATCCTTATAATCTAGAATGGTCTGAATCTCTCTATTTAATCCACCCATGAAATGTGCAAGCATAGCTTCATTCTCCTCAACAATACCACATCTAATCATGCCAGTTTGTAATTCCTGATAATATTCTTTTATAGATTTTTTTCCTTGTCTTAAACGCTGCAATTTTGGAAGTAATTCACGTTGATAATATGGTGGAACCCAACGAGTACACATAGCAATTTTCAAAGCAGCCCAAGTAGCTGGAATAGGATATAATCTACAATGTTCAGACCACCAAACACATGCAAAGCTAGTGAAAGCACAAACAGCAGCAGGAACACGTCTCTCCTCAGGATATTGTAAACATGTAAATCGTTGTTCAGTTTCTAACTCCCAAGTAAGATATATATCAGGAACATATGTACCCTCAAATGGTGGAATGTTCAATTTCAGTTTAGGGAGATGGTCATGATCACGTACCTGAGGTGGTTGT